>NW_024466443.1:0-196154 GCF_017591425.1 Ochotona curzoniae
AAATATGTATCCCCAAAGAGGGGAGTTGCAAAATACGTAAAACAAAAGCTGGCAGAACTGAAAGGTGAGACAAACACAATTACAGTGGAGTCCTTGACACTCCTCTCAACAACTGATCAATAGATGAAAAACACAAAATAAAAAATGCTCAGTAACAACTAGCAAGATCTAATCAACCATTATAGAATTCTTTGCCCAAAAAGATTTACGTTCTTTTCAAAGACCCGTGGAGTATACACGAAGGTAGGTGATATCCTGGGCCCTAAGCAACTAAGAACATTTAAAATAATTAGAATCATGCACAGTGTGTTCTCTGAACACAATGGAATCCAACTAGAAGTCGGTAACAGAAATCACAGGACAGTCTCTAGACACTGGGAGACTGAACAATGTTTCTCTATTCAATAAGACACAGATCAAAAAGGATATTTCCAGAGAAATAAAATATAAACTTAACAGAATGAAAAAGAAAATGCAACATATCAAAATTTATAGAATGTAAATAACACAAGAAAATTTATAGCATTAAATGGATACATTATACAAGCATCAAATCAGTCATCTACTTTCCTTTCTCATAAAATAAATAATCATGCCTAGACAGAAGAACCAAATAAACTCATATGAGTTGAAGGAAGCACTAGATAATAGCATAAATTAGTGAAAACAGAAATAAAAGATAATAGAGAAAGTCAATAAAATAGCCCTGGTTTTTTAAGATGGATCAAATTTTTTAAATCATAGTAAGACTGACAAAAGAGAAAAAAGAAAAAAAAAATCCTACATAGAAATTTAATAAGTAACATCTTTACAGACCTTACAGATATCAGTAGGATATCGGGAATACTGTGAATAATTCTAAACATGTAGATTTGATACCTCGTACAGAATGATTATGCTTTGGTCTTAGGCAAGCACCAAGTGACCTTCACAAGCATTTTCTCCTTCCCGGGCAGAAGTGCATCCTCCGCCCCTCTTGCTCTCGCTGGATGCAGAGGTTTCTCCCAGTGCGCCTGAAGCTGTGATTTCCATGTCCTCCCCATGCACATTCAGGCTCTTGTTACTTAACAGAGGTAAGTCTATCCAAATAGTCTTTAATGTCAGATATTGCAGCTCCATTTCTAGATTATTTTACTTGTTTTTATAGATTTCGTTTATTCACTTTCCATGTTAATGATTTTCACTGAATCCGTAAGCATAAGGGTTCTCACAACCTTCGATTATTCCTATCTTTCTCCTTCCTATTTCCTGATTAGTTTCTCTTCTCATTTTGATTAACAATGTTCTCCTTGACATGTCAAGTCATTTTCATCAGATCCTGATCACTGTTATCTTTTTATTGTGTTCATTGTTTGATTTTGTTGTGCCTATTTAAAGAATGATGTAACTGAAGATCAACTCAGCCCATATGAAGTTTATTTTTGAGTTTTCTTATCATTGAGAGCAGCACAGAGCCACACTAGTAGGGCAAGATTTTCCTAGTCTCTACTGAATTTGGATATTCAGAGGTGCCCTGGGTGAAACATGAGTTCTTCCAGTATATGACCTCCAGGAACTCTTAAGATTGGGGTTTGGGTCATGTTTATCGGCCTTAGTTTTATCTTAGGCATTGCAGTTACATATTCAGCAAGGATATACTGTGTATATTTCAGAGCTCATTCGGTCCTCTGTGAAACCCTACCCTGGAAATCTTCCTTAACTGCCCCAAGTTCAGTCAAGCTAACCTCGTCCTGCCTCCAGTCTTCTGTGTGGCTTATTTTTTAAGAAGTCCATCAGACAAAAATTCAAAACTACCATAGGATTCCTCCTACTCGTGTTCTTTCTCTCAATAATCTCAGTTCTGTGTGACTTATTATCTAATGTATAAAGATGATTGCCCTATGTGGTTTTTTAGCCTTTCTAATTGTTTAAACTCAGAGGATATGACTATTATCCACTAAACTACCAAGACCTGAAGTGAAAATCATAGTTCAGACATCTTTGATCAGTTCCTTCGTACTGTATGTTCCAAAATCTGACCACAGGCAAACCTCACTTACAGTAGCTTTGCATTAACTCTTGCTCTAAAGTGAAGACCAACTGTCCAACCACTTCCTGATAGACACTTAACACAGTGAGTGACCAAGTAACTTACACTGTCCATAATGACCCTGAGCATTACAGAGTTCATTGAGTAGTGCATTTACGTATGCTCAACTGCAATCTATTGTTCAGCTAAGTGGTAAACCTGGAACAAGACTTGAACAGATATAAAAGACTTTAGATAGGACTCAGCACAGTAGCCTAGAGGCTACAAAGTCCTTGCTTTGCAAGTGCCAGGATCCCATATGGGCACCGATTCTAATCCCAGAAGCCCCGCTTCCCATCCAGCTCCCTGCTTGTGGCCTGGGAAAGCAGTCAAGGATGACCCAAAAGTTTGGGACCCTGCACCCACCTGGGAGACCCGAAAGAAGTTCCTGGCTCCTGGCTTCAGATCTGCACAGCTCCAGCTGTTGCGTTTACTTGGGGAGTGAATCAGCAGATAGAAGATCTTCCTGTCTCTCCTCTTCTCTGTATATCTGACTTTGCAATAAAAATAAATAAATCTTTTTTTTAAAAAAAAGACTTTAAAGAATTACTGAGTATCAAATCAAAACTCCCATCTCTTACTTTTCCTGCACCACCATCTGTCCCTAAGCCTACATCTCTGTCATCATGATGATTCTGTCAGATGAAGAAGGGAGGACCTCTGGCTCAGTTCACAAAGGACTGGGTTATAGAGTGAGGTTCCTCAGAAGTGTACCACTCACTGCATTGTAGTATCACTTGGTCATGGCTCTGAAGGATTTGGTTAGTCGCTTCGAATAGAGAGAGACGTGGCCTGAAATACAGATACTCACTCCTGGGTGGTGGTGAGCTGCTCATCTGGATGATCAAATTCCTAAAAGGGTCAAGACTAACAGATCAGGAAAAAGGAAGGATGCGAAAGATGTATATAAGTGCACCTGTGTGAGTGAATGCAAAGCATGTGGATTTGTATGCTTCACGTTTATCCTCACCAGAAAGCATCTACATCAGAGATGGCTCTCAAAAGTGACTGGGACATTTCACTCTACTGCTGTCTTCCTGTCTGTCTCCTTGTCCATTGCAGTAATCTTTCAGTGAGAGTTCATGTTCATCCTAGTAGCAAAGAGAGAGATTTAGGAGCTAAAAAAGCAAGATTTATAGTCAACAAAGATTATCCCACTGGCAGCACTACTAAGTCCTGCCCTACCTTCAAGAGGCAATGACACTGAGTTCTTAATGCAGCACCACTGCTTGGGAAGATGTGGCAGACAGTTGGGATCATAGGGACTCCATCAAAACTTTCCACCTTGAAGGAGAAGTAACTTATCCCTTTCTGGCACTGGTATGTATTTTAGGTATGAGCTTGTCATTCTTGTCCACAGTGGCTCCAGAACAATCATCATTTAAACACTCAAGAGATAAGAGATGCTGTGCTCACTGGCATAATAACCTATACAGCAGTGCCTCAGACCACAGAACCCATTTAATAACAAAAGAATTTTAAGGAAATACTCAAGCTGATGGATGATGCAAAATAGGCAGTTATGGTGTATGTTTATGTAGAATTCTGGCCATATCAACTTTTCTCTGCCCAACTCTCTCCCTGTCTTTAGGAACATATCCTATTTCTCACTTACTTTTCCCCTCTTGAGCTAAATCTGAACATGAGGCTTGGCTATCATTGGCACATTGCCTGCCAACGCTGGATCAGTGAGATAACTTCTGATTATCCTGGAAGCACCTTTTAGCAAGACCACTTTGGGACAGGGGTCTTTAAGCCGGAACACTCTGTCCAATCTCTTGTACTTATGTTATCACAAAAGTGTGTATATACCTATATTCTTCATATTGGTGAGACACCGTTTCATTACAGAAGACAACCCTGAACTACTTTATGTATGAAAACTAACTCTAGGAAGTTGGGAAGAAAGGCTTTAGTCAGAAGTAAATACATAGAACTAACAACGTAGACAGTCAACACAAGAGGAACAATAAATGACACACAGGAAACTTTTTTATCACACGCCTTGCTCACAGAGAAGAGGAGGGCTGACTTAGCTGAAGGAAGTGGTTAGTAAACCATGGAAGAACCAAATATGGGATTCTGCTTGAAGCAAAACAAAATTTACAGAAGTTGTGTTTAAATCAAACCATTAAATGGTTTCTTCTGTGGTCGGTGAGCAGATGGGAAGCAGAGTCATTTGTCTCTGGCAAACTAAGTTACTAAGCGTGTCCCAGAAAATAACTTCAGGTAAGAGCAATAATTACACAAAATTGCAAAGCAATCAGCTTGGTCATCCATGTATGAAATCCACAAAAACAAACAGAAGTTCATATAGACATAAAGAAGCTTAACAAACAAAGAATGTCATGCTTTCGAACAGGATAACTCAAAGTCAGCAAAATACAGATTTAGTAGCAATTTAATGTGAGTATCAACAGTATTGGTTTATGAATGAAGTGGTTATAGTATTTTCAAGAAAAATATACAGAATTAGCTATTAGTAAACAACAGGCTCTGTACAAATGATCACAGAGTTGAACAATTAAAACATGTTTATAGGGGCCTGAGTCTCCTGGTCCAGGTCACTGGGTCCACCTGTGTGGTGGGTGCCAGGTCTGTGAGTCCCAGGGATGGCATGCCCAACATGGTCCAGGTGGCCTGACTGAGGTCGATGGGCCCATCTAAGAGAACTGGTCTTCCTCATTGTAAAGATGGAATATGGGACAGCAGACCATGGTGCACATAGACGACACAGCAGCCCACTGGGGCCTGCAGAGCACATCTGGCACCAAAGCAGATAGTTGAGAACAAAACATATGGACAATTATTCCAGCCAAATTATGACAGCAAATAGCTGAGTGATTGGAGACTATAAAGTTGATTGGGTCAGCCAATGGACATTGGAAGAGATTTCTCATCCATAAATCAGCGAGATTGACAGCATCTCAGAACTCACATTCACCCTGACGGAACCCTCAGTGCATGCACCACATTGTAACTCTGGATTGACATCAGGTGGCCTTTCCCCATTCTCAGGTACTGGAGTGGCTGGATGGCGGGGTATGGCCTATCCCCTTATCTCTCCCCTCCTCCCAGAAAGATGAAGAAATAGAAAGTTTGGAAACAATTATCACACCCACTTCTCCCTAACCCTAGACCCTTCCTACCCTGATCGACTATGTAAACATCATCTAAAATTTAAAAAAAAAAAAACTTATGTCACTACAGAGAAAAGGCAATTATTAAATAAAATTACACAGAAACAGAATCTAATTTCTGTTCAGGATAATGAGATTGGGAAATTTATTTGCTTTATTTCTAAGAAGCTGCTAACTCTGAGAAAATTTTGGAGGGGAAAGATAAATTATTTAAAAATCTTACATTGTTTCCTTCTTTCTAGCACAGATGGGCTGACTGGACTCCACTCTTCCAGTCTCCGCCCCTGTTGTGGGGTAAAGGGCAGTGGCGGATGGGGAATGAACATCCATGGCACAGGAGGTATAGTAGGCAAGTCTCACCAATGGAACACATATCCATGGGTTGGAAAAAAAAAAAAGCGGCACAGCAAAGAGGGCACCATAAGTGAAGACATTCTAACATGATATTATTTGCAAAAGAGGATATTTTCAAAGGATTTTAAATAATTTTTCATAGTCTTAAAATATAAGTCAAACATTATATTTCTCAAGCAACTGCAATGAAAGTTTAAATTTGGGCACTGGTGTGTGGCATAGTGGGTTAATTCCCAACTGCTTCATTCCCCATACAGCTGTTCGTGCTCTGGGAAAGTAACAGAGGATGGCCCAAGTGCTTGGGTCCCTGCGCCCACACGGGAAATGCAGAAAAGCTCCTGACTCCTGGCTTCAGCCTGACCCAGCCCCACCACTGCAGCCATTTGGGGAGTGAACCAGAAAATGGAAGTGATGCATTTTTGGTATTTTTCAGTTTTCTTAATAAGTTTTTTTGTAAGTTTAATTGTAATTTAGCTTAATTAATTAATGTAACTTTTAATCATGGCAGTTTTCAATGATTGAGTCCCAAAATTCATAGAACAATTGACTCTCACATATCTGTGTAAGCAGGCTCCAGATATCCATGAAGATAAGAAAAAAATAATTCTGACTTCCCTCATGTGGTGTGTCTTCTTCCAATATTTCCACAAAATATTAAATTTCAGTTTCCATTCACAGCGTTAGCTGGGATTTCCCTGTTTCTGATAAAAATATATTTCCTTTCTTAAATCTAGCTTTTTTTATATATTTAATGTGATAATTATCCAGCATTTTGAGTTTTTAGTGTAAGTATATATGTATCCCAAGAGAATTGCTGAACTATTGATAGGTAACCTGATCGGTTGCATTTTTATCACTCATTTCCCACTCAAAATTAAACTCAGGTATTTATCTCTTACCCTGGAGCTTCATAAACTAATATTACAGATACAAAGACGCTATTGATGTGTTCCTGCCCTGGTCTCATGTCTGTATTTCACGTTTCTCTCAAGGGTGATTAATCACTCAGGTATTGGGCCCTGGCAGCAGGTGGGACATTTCTGGAAAAGCTAAGGAGTTGGAAATTTGCTTTACGTGTGAACCAGATTGCTTTCTGGGAGTAAAAATATGGCAGTTAATTTGAGGAGGATTTAATTAAGGATCTATTTACACAGCTATGATTTTCAGAGGGGCTAAGTAACCCATCGAGACAGAGTTGTGCTGGTCCAGGGAAGGGATGAGGGAAGACACTGATGAAGGGCTGTGGAGGCAGAGAGGGCCACCTGATAACCACGTGACCTTGTGGTTGAGTGAAACACCAGCTTTCCATGACCTGCCTGGAAACAGAGTACGGGGAAGCAGCCAGGCCATTTCCCACCCTCCTTCCTCACATCCCCTGATTAGGCCATTCCGTAGGAATCAGCTGCTGGGAGCAGGGAGCAAGGGAGAAGGGAATGAAGAACAGGCATGAAGTGGAAAACAGAAGAACCTGGGTGAGCATGGCAAGACCAGGGCACATGGGAGAAACAGGATCGAGGGCTGGAAAGGAGAATCAGGTGACTGCAAACTCAAATGAATCAAATGGCTTCCCCTATCTTCAGAAACTCCAATGCAAGAATGCTTAGAAATTTTGTCATTCGTTAGCTGGATCTTAGTACTATTTATATTCATAAAAGTCACAGCTATTTGAGCCAAATATGTCCTAACCTCTTGTTCATTCTCTCTCTTCCCCACTCCTCTTATCTCCTCTGTCTTACCACCCCCATCTTTCTGCTTATACACATAAGGAGCAACTCTTACTAAGTTATGACAAAATTACTATCAGCTTTCAATAATAATTCAGAAAAATATTTCATGACAAAATAAAATAGGTCATCACATGTTTTCTATGCATATTTTCTATGCTCTCAAGTCTCGAAACATTTTTTCATTTCTGTTTCACCTCATTTACATCTTTGAAGCCCAGAGGGAATAAAATGCCACCCAAGGAGCTAAATGACAGCAGAAGTGATCTTGCTCTCTCTTTTTCCAGATTCCAAGGTGGTGTGACAGGTTTACTGCGTTTTGCTGAAAGTATACACAGTTAAAGGAATTGTGTGTGTGTGATTCCGTATTAGCTTGAGGATGTATGGACCACCTGAAGCTTAGACAGTTTGGAGGCGTCTTTCTTCATCTCTGCTGGGAATGTGGTGCCCCCTTCTGTCAGGAAAGGATGTTTGCAGTTTTCAATGTTGAACCATCACAAGTGTCTTGTCAATGTCTTGTCATCAACATTTTTCAGTTTCATCACCTAAAACCCAGTACTCACAATGTTTTCATCTCAAAAAAATAAAACTAATTTTATCCTACCTTGCAGAAAATAAGAAATTATGTAAATGAGGTAGTCTTAACCACTAGGCTGAACACTGTGCCTAATTGTATTAATAGCAGACAAGATGGTTTTAAATACTGACCCAGTGGCTACAAACAGCAAATTTCCAATGGTTACGCAGGACCCTCTGGCCCCAGATGCTCCGTGTTTGAACTGGAGTCACATGACCCAAGCACACCTATCTCTTCTCTGTAAATATGATGGTTTTCATAACGGGTCTTCCACGGACTGTTGAAAGGACTCCGGGATCCAGTATCAGCAAAGAGCGTTAAAGGATGCTTGACAAGTCGTGAGCTCTCACTCACAAGAAGAGATGAGTGCAAATGGTGACACTGTTGTGGGATGGAGGTCAGCCTAACAGGTCCTCACTGGACTGACCTGGGGATTTGCAAGGAGCATCTGGGGTCTGAAAACACTTGACAAAAAGCAGCCTTTGTTTTATCTTTTTATTTTATTTTAACATTGGGTAACATGGTGGAAGAGGAGGATGTCATCATCGGTCCTTTTGTTTTAGAGTCCTACAATTCCCTTACGTGCCTTGAAAAAATAAATTCACTCTCAATTAGGTAAGCATTGGCTACTTTTCTCCTTACTTCAGGGCTATTTTCTTCTTACCCACTAATACACCAAGAAATATTTCAGTTGACCCAGCAGCTGGGAGGATCAGCGACTCGGCGATGGAAACGAAGCCACCATCTGTGTTCACTGGTTAGGGTCCGGACCAGTCACACAGCCAGTGTCTGAGCGATGAGTGTGAGTGGGCCCAATCACATGACATCCGAGTTCCCAGCAGGGAAACCCAACAAGCACTTGACATTTAGAGTCACTGATGGTTTGCTGGTGCTCAGCCACTCCGAGGCTTCAGAGCCACCATGACTTGGAACACGGAAGTGACTTCTGCCCCCAAATCTATTGCTGATCCAGTTGTCTCCCTTTCAGACCATGGAAATTTTTTAGAGACGAGAGCAGGGCATCCTGGAAGCTGTACAAGTGTACAAAGGGGATTCCTACACCTGCTTCCTTCCGCAAAACCCTGACATTTCAATCTAACACTCATCCCACATGAAAAGGAAGCATTGACAATAAAAAGGCTTTGCAGAAGCTGTTTCAGGAACTTAATGGTTTTCTTCTCAGCCAATGAGAAGTAGGGATGCAGCAGCATCACTTGTTTCCGGCAGATTGGGTCACTAAGAGAGCCAACAGTAGCATAGAGCTGCAACTGGGAGCAAATACAGCATAAAATAAAAATAGAAAGCAAGCTATGGACTCATTAGGAATTAGAAACACCTGTGAGATCACGTAGCACTAGACATAGTGTAAAGAGGTGTCATGTTCTAAAGTCCTATTTAGAGCAATAATCAAAACATACAGGACTATCTCAAAAACCTCAAGATCTACAAAGGCAAAGGGCAAGAATCACCAGAAAGCCTCCTCTGTCACTACACATACCTCTTCACTTATGATTAGCTCTCTAAAATGCTTCACGTTTAACTTTATTCTCTTATTATTCCTTTCGTCAAAATTATTCTTATTGTGTAGAGCCCAGTGTTGCAAAACTACTTGTGAGGTTTAGAAGAGTGGCTTGCGTTGGAGCGAAGCCAGTCAAGACCTTGTCTTAGCTTGCAGTTCTAGCCTGTGAGAGCAGGGCAGTAGTGACTGAGCTCCCGGCCTTGAGGCCAAACATGCTTCAAGTCCTGCTGCCCTTCATGCTTCTTGGTTTCTCACACATCCAAAACCACATCTCAAGTTTGAGACGTGAAGGAATAGACAGGGAAGCAAGAACAGGCCTATGGCTGTCCTCTGCAAGGGAACCCTGGCCTTGCCCTCCCTGGCCCGGGAAGAGGGAGGCGTGAAGTAAGCAGCACCTCACCCTCTGCTTCTACAGGGCAGGGTCTCCACCTGCCGGGGTCCCTGACTCAATAACTCCTCAGGGCCAGCACAATGGCACAACAGGCTAATCCCCCACCTGTGGCCCAACGTCCCATAGGTTACAGTTCTAGTCCTAGTTACTCCACCTCTCATATAGCTCTCTGTTTATGGCCTGAGAAAGCAGCAGAGGATGGCTCATGTCCTTTGGACTCTAACCTTGTGTGGGAGAACTGGAAGAAGCTCCCAGATCCTGGTTTTAAATCAGCTCAGCTTCAGCCATTGTGGCCAACTGGGGAGTGTATCACTGGATGGAAGATTCTCTCCCTTTCTCTCTACCAACTGAACCACTGGACTCGGAACCCTAACCATGGAGAGAATTGCAGGTTCCATGGTCTGACTGTGGGTGTCGATGTGTCAGAGCTGGGCCTTCTCAGTGGCTCAGATGAAGCAGAGGACAGCATATCCAGGTGCACAAGAGGATATGACAGTACATTGAAGCCCATAGGATACCTGGTACCATGGCAGAGGACGGAGGACAGAACAAGTTGATCAACTACCCCAACCAAGCATTGGCAGTGAAGATCAGGGCAGAGGGAAACTCTAAGGTGGACTGTAACAGCCAGTGGATTCTGGAGAGATTGCATCATGATTGGAGTGTCAGGATCACCAGCAATTCAGGACTGTTGAACTATCAAAACTTCTTGAGAATTTCATGGCATTATAAATTTATATTTTTCTTCCTGTTGCTCATTTTGTATTGTGACTTTCATGTAACAGGGATGTGTGGTGACTGTGTAATGGAGACTATCATGTCCAGATGTGAGGATACAGTGCAGTGTGCATCTCAACTTCCAGATCAAAGACGGACTCCCAATGAAACTATTAGCTGTATCTTGACTCTCTTCCATTGTCCATGCCCACAACGATGGACTTATGACTGTTTATGAAGAACCATACTTTAGTAGATTATATAGGGGAACTCAGTGGTGGGGAGGGGACTTGATGTGGGGTTAAGGGAAATCCCAGGACCTATGGAACTGTATCATACAATAATAATAATAATAACAATTGTAAACAAAAAATAAAATAAACCATGGACTATAGTGTGGGATGAAAGCAAAATAATAATAATAACTCTCAGCTTTGTTCTGATTCTTCTTACTGCTGTGTGAAGAGTTCTCTAAGAGTCACCTGGGACGAGAAGAGCCAGACTGGAGGCACGGCACCTCGAGGAAGGAATGCTGCCTCCCGCGATCCAGGCCTGTGAAAGGGAGAGCGTGCAAGATCCCAGACCTCAAAATCCAACCAGGGGGCTCTGGCTGAGGCTCTCACATCTACAATCCAGACTCGTTATGGTCTGGTGACTCCTTCGTAGAGCCTGCATCTTCTCCCTTTTTGATAGGACGAGATGCATTGGAGATTTGAGGATGGGGTGAATGTGTTTTATATGGGAGGACATGAATCATTGGCGCTAAAGCCCATATACACATGGAGGTGACACAGTTCAGAATCACCCTTAAATTTCCTTAGTGCGCTTCTAAGCATTGTATTGTGACAAAGGTGACAGATGTCACTTCCTTGGTCAGGCTCTGTTGAATGTCGTGCCCTTGATTAGAACATGTCATTGGACATGGGGTGGCCCTCGTTGGTGATGTTTTGTTGTGCAGATGAGCATTCACCTTGGCAAGCTGGAGAGAGACGCCCCCTGCTGGCTGGCCTGTGAGCGCTCACGTCAGTCTTGGGGGTTCAGAGGGGGCCCTGGCTGACAAACAGCAGGAAAACAGGAACCTCGGTGCTCCAACCTGAAGTAGGCAAATCCTGCCGATGACCTGGGTGAGCTTGGAAGCGAATTTGCTCCTAGTCAGAGCTCCAGCCTGGAAGGCAGCCTAGCCAAGCCTGATGGCACGGCTGTGAGACCCTAGGTGAGGACCAATGGAGACTGGAGATCTGACCCATTGGAAATAGAGGAAAATAATAAAAGCAAATTAAAAATTAAAATGAATCTGCTCTGATAGCTGGTTATACTTTAACAGAAACTGCTTGCAAGAGTGGACGTCACAGAACAGGAAGTTAAAAATGCCACTTGGGACACCTGTCTCCTTTTCTCAGTGCTGGTCCAAGTCTCACACTGTTTCTGATCCAGCTCCTTGCAACACACCTGGGTCACAGATGCTGAGCTGACCATTTGGTCCCTTCCACCCCGTGAGATACTGGGATGAAGTTTCTGGCTCCTGGCTTCAGGCTGGTCCAGTCCTGGCTGTCACAGCCATTTACCTCTCTTTCTCTCTCATTCTTTCTCTCTTATTCTGTCACTCTGCCTTTAGAAATACACAATTTTTAGAAAAAAATAAAACTCGCGCAATCACTGGTAATTCTTTTATATATTTTCTCATCATTTTCTTAATTTTTTTCTATCATTTTATAATGTTCCTTATTGTGCCTTCATTTTAATACAGCATCCAGTGGCAATTTAGTCTTCTCTTTCAAATATGATTATGTCTCTTTTTACCCTTTGAAGTGTCTTTTACTCTTTTACTCTTTTAGTGTCTTTCTGTTTTGTATCTGGGTTTTCAGTTTCTAATGTGAATTTTCTTTTGATCCATGAATGTATGGTTGAGAGTAATGGTTCTCCTGCTTCATTGCTATCATAATAAGGTTCTGGTTCTCATTCTTGCATTGGGGGAAAATTGTTCATTAGTGGATCGAGGCTTTAGGTTTCATATTTATCTTACAATGTCTGCTTCCTGGACAAGTTAAAGCAGGTGAACATTAGAGTAAGAATTTGTGATGCTTCTTAGGTTCCTTAGCTCAGGAGCACCATCTAGTGTTAGCATTGTGTCATTGCAGTTCCATTCATATTTGGTCCCTTGCAAAGTGGTCTTTGTCATTTTTTGCAGGTTTTTTATTTGTACTCTTAAATTCATTTTAAATTTATTTATTTTCTTATTTTATGATACGATTCCATAAGCTATGGGATTTCCCTTCTAAAAGTCATTTAATTTCCACTTGCTTCTTCTTTTCCTCTACTACCAGTTTCTAAGCAAGGCCTCCCGCAGGCAATCACCACCTCATTCCCTAGAATTATGCCTTCCCAAGACCGTCCCCGCTTCCTTCTCCAAGCTCCTCTTGGGGGACCCCGCAACAGCCAGTGCATCTGTATTCTGTACCCCAGACTCTCCTGACTGCCCTGCATGGACTAGATGGTTGATCTGCCAGGGGTCTTCCCTTGGCTCACCATCTCCGGACTCCCTGTTCCCCTTCTTCCCCAGTCACTGTCCTTTCGAGTCCGTGAAGCCTCCCGAGATGGTTTTGAGGCTTTTAAGTATTCACTTTCTCACATACCAGTCCAAAGTTCACAGTATTTCTTGCTTTAAAGTTACGCCATAAATGAGGATTGCACATGATTTCTTTGCCTTAGAACATGTGTCCTAAGAGCACAGTTGGCTCTAGGTGGCAGTGCAGGACCCTGCGCCGCACACAGCTGACCTTGGTGTCTGCTGTCCCATTCGGCCCTGGACACAGCCTCTTGACCTCGGGATCGGCCAGCACAGCCACCTGCGCTGCCCTCGCTGAATCCCCCACCTCCCGCCGTGGCTGTCACATCTCATGGGAGAGCAGGGTGGCCAGCTGGTCTCCATAGGGATTCCCGCTGCGGAGAGGTGGAATGCAGAAACCAGTAGACGTTGTAGCCTCCGTCTCCACCTGGCAGGGCAGGATCCCCCTCATGTCTGCAGGGCCATTGCCCAGAACAGTGGGAGACCCCACTAGACGCTGGGCAGAGGGAAGATTCAGCTGTTTTCCTGTCCGGGATGTTACCAGTGACTGATCTGGGACAGGGGCAGGGGCAGCTCGCCTCCTGTCCATTAGGGATGTCACAGATGAGATTTTCCCCAAAGCCCCATCCCCAGGTGACCGGCCAGGCCCCTTTCCTTTCTCACCTTCCCTTTCCCCAGGACACGCCAGGACCAGGACCCTCGGCAATCACCGCATCTCCCTGGACAACACGAAAAAGGAAAAAGTTCTCTGTTGAAGCAAGATGGAACAAACGCAACTTCAGGCCAAACCCCGAGCTCAGTCTGCCACCAAGAGCATTACGTAGACTCTACCTCGCTTAGCAGCCTCTAACATAGCATCCGCCAGCGCTGAAAATGCGGACCAAGGCCTCATGGTGGACACTAGGGGGAGAGCCAGAAGCCCTCAAACCCTTAGATGTGATCAGAGGAGCAGGGGAGTCGAGAAAGATGTGGTAACAGAAGTGGAGGTTGCAGCGAGGGGCTGCGAGCCGGGTAGCTGTGGGGCTGGGAACCGCGAGCAGACCACTCCCCAGAGCCTCCGGAAGTCTCAGTCCCCAGGACCTCATGCAGCCCTTGTGACCACAAGACAAAATCAGTTAATGGAGTTCATATAAGGAAAGAGCTGTTCCTGAGCTAGCCACACCAAGTTTGGAAGTTCAGAGAGCACCACCCAACCACGTGAGCCGGTCGCAGTCACAGACAAAAAGGACAGGCCACAGAGAGAAGCAGCTTGATTTATGGCCATTGAACATTTGCCTTCTTTGGGCAGGACCTGAAGAGGCCTCTGCGCATTATAGACATGGTCTGACCCGCTGGGAGCCACAGCCAGCTGAGACTCGGGTTTACTGGTGTAGTGCAGAGGGGTAAGATGTTGCTTACAACACTGGCATCCCATATCAAAGTGCCGGTTCAAGTCCTGCTGCTCTGCCTCCAATCCAATTTCCTGTTACGCACATGGCGGGGGGGAGGGGTAGACCGTGGCATTATGCACACCTGCAGTGTCAGCATTCCATATGGTTGTCAGTTCACATCCTGGCTGTTCCACCTCCTATCCAGCTCCCTGTTGGTGGCCTGGGAAAGCAGTACATCAAGGCCAAGGACTTGTGTCCTTGCCAGCCACGTGGAAGACCTGGAAGAGGCTCCTGGCTCCTGGCTTCCACCTGGCCCTGAGCCAACCATTACAGTCATTTGGAGAGTTAACCAGTGGATGGAAGATTTCTCTCTCTCTGTCTCTCACTCGCTCTCTCTCTCTCTCTCACTTCCCTCTACCCCATAACTCTTTTAAAATAAGTAAAACTCAGGCCCGGCGAGGTGGCGCAAGTGGTTAAAGGTCCTCGCCTTGAACGCCCGGGATCCCATATGGGCGCCGGTTCTAATCCCGGCAGCTCCACTTCCCTTCCAGCTCCCTGCCTGTGGCCTGGGAAAGCAGTCGAGGACGGCCCAAAGCTTTGGGAACCTGCACCCGCGTGGGAGACCCGGAAGAGGCTCCTGGCTTTGGATCGGCATAGTATCGGCCAGTTGCGCTTACTTGGGGAGTGAATCATCGGACGGAAGATCTTCCTCTCTGTCTCTCCTCTCTGTATATCCGCCTTTCCAATGAAAAAAATAATAAAAATAAATCTTTATAAAAAAAAATAAGTAAAACTCCTAATGCACCTAGGAAGGCAGCAGAAGTGACCCACGTACCAGGATTCCTGCCACCCATGTGGGAGACCTGAGTGGAGTTCCAGGCTCCTGGCTTCAGCCTGGCCCAGATTAGGCTGTTCTGACCATTTGATTATGAATCAGTGGGTACAAGAATGTTACTCTATCTGTCTGTATCTCTCTATCACTTTGCCTTTAAAGTAAATACATAAGCCTTAGTTTTAATGTACGTTAGCTAGGTTGCAGATTGTTTACACCCTAAGCATGCCACAGTTCATGCTCCAGGATGTCTGAGATCAAATGTAATTCATGTAATGTAACTGATTTCAGGCTCATAACTTCCCAGGCCTGCAGATAACACATTTGCGTGTTGGAAACACTCAGTTGTGGCGATTTTAAAAGGTGTCTGTTAGGGCAGGGATGGTGAAAACATGGAGAGAACAAAGGGGTCTTGGTACAGGCGGACATTTCCTTCACCTCGCTGCACAACCAGCCTGAGCTAGTAAGCAAGTGTGGCAAAGAGTGAGAGAGGGAGAGAGAGAGATTTCACGGATCAGATGGAGAACAGCAGGTGCTGCTGTCCAGGTCGTGCAGAAGGCACGGTGGTGAGGGTGCCTGGGGTCAAGGTCTGAGTGTGATAGACAAGCAGCTCCCCCAGCCACAGGGACGGGCACGGGCCAGGACTTGCTGTGTGTCCTGTGAGAGTGCCCACGGAGCAGGGGGAGGGACGCTAAGCAGGAAGGAAGAGCTTCTCACACAGGAAGCACCTGGTATGAACCCTCAACAGGTGTGACCCGGGATGACTGCCCCTCTAGGGCTCTTCCTACTGGAGCCCCACCAAGCTGTATTCCCCTCCTCTTTTTCCTTTTAAGATTTATCTATGCATTTGAAAGTCAGAGTTGGAGAGGAAACAGGGAGAGAGCCCTTCCATCTGCTGGTTAACTCCCCAGAAGACCACAATTGGTTGAAGCCAGGCAGTCAGTCCAAAGTCAAGAGCGAGGAGCTTCTTCTGAGTCTCCCACTTGGGTGCAGGGGCCCAGGCTTGGGCTATCCTCCACTGCTTTCCCAGGCACATTAGCAAGGAGCTGGACCAGAAGCGGAGCAGCTAGGACAGGAACCCAGTGACCATGGGGGATACTGGGGTCACAGGCAGTGGATTAACCCCATATGCCACGGCCACAGTGCCGACCCCTTCTCTACAATCCTTTTGCTTTTTAAAATAAAAGTGGTTTACTAAAACTGTCTCCTCGGTTTTTTCAAATGTCTCACACTTTCTTACTCATAGAATGAGTTTCCCGGGTTGAAATCAGCTATACTATCTTGGGGCACTGATGGGAAATGCTGCATCAGTTCTAACTATTTGATACAGTAAGAACAAAACCCTCAGAAACCCTGGAAGGGAAAAACAGTGACTCCTAGAGCCCAGGTTTAGGGCTCAAACAAATTCAAGGTCTTACTGTTCCATCACTTCCTACCCATATGAACACAGATGTGCTAATCTCTAAGGCTTCTTTTTGTCACCTGTAAAAGGAGACACTCTGCGTTTGGAAAGAGAAAATGGAGAGACAGTGGGTCACATCTTTTTTTGTAACAAGCCTTACAGAAATACTTGATATTTTAAACCACATCCAAGTTTAACATCTATGCATTTATCTGAAAGGCGGAGTCACAGATCGAGGGATCCTGCATTTACTGGTTCACTCCCCAGATGGCCACAACAGCCAGGACTGAGCCAGGCCAGTCAGGAACCTGGAACTGTGTCCAGGTCTCCCACATGCATGCAGGGGCCCAAGCACTTGGGTCATCTCCCACTGCTTTCCCAGGCTCATCAGCAGGGAGCTGGATGGAAAGCGATGTAGTTAGGACTGGAACCTCGTGAGATGCCAGCATTGCAGACAGCAGCTTAACCATGTATCATGTTTTTTAAAGGTGAAATAATGTCACAATATTAAAATAACTAAAGATTTTAAAAGATTTCTATTTTCTAAGAAAAGGATTTTGGCACTTTTCATTTTTAATCCCAGTCCACAAAAAAAAAAAAAAAAATGTAACTACTACACAATGAGATTTATAAAGAGCACGCTATAGGGAATATAAATATATTCCTCCATCAAAATCAGTTTAATGCCAATTGAATTAGTTACATTAAAATGTTAACAAGGTTTTGCTAACTCATCACAACCATTCACCCACACAGGTTCAGAGAGCTCAAAAGATGGTCCACAGAGGGGACGGAAATGGGCCACCTTGTACAGAGGACAGTCAGTATGTGCGATTCTGAGCTCTCACCACGCTGCTGATGCCAAACAGTGCTACACTCCACCAGTGTCACTTCAGTCAGAAGGCACTACAAGACCCACAAAAGCCAACCCCTCTACTTCACAGTAAGCCACCCCAGCGAAGAGCAGTGCAAGTGTTGGCATGCATGACAACAAAACTGGAGAAATGACTTCAGATCTAGGGTATTTGGGAAATACACCAAGGTGACATTTCTGGTAACTCGTATGGGTTCTGACTTTTTACTACATTTAATGTAATCAAACTGGCCTGAATAGCCTTGACATGGTATGGCCTTCTGTCTTAGAGGAAACACTCGACTCTAGAGGACTCAGGAACAAGTGCCATGCAGTGTGGGAAGATGAATACTTATGTATGAAAAAAAAAGACATCAGGAATATAAAACAACCAAATAGAAGTGTGATCTCCTAGCTTAAGTAGTTGAAATAGCTCAGGTCGGAAGCTGCAAAAGGAGTTAATGCATGACAGTCCACATTCAAAGACTTCACATGAGCTTTACGTGGGGAAAAGTAGCTCACTCGGCAAACAGGAGAAAAGGCAGTTACACTAAAAGATAATTAATGTATACAGGGAACTAGCTTACATGATTCAATGTCAATTCACAAGAAATCTTGAGGAAATAAGAAAAAAGGAACTTGCCCAACTTGGTAAAGAGCATCTGTTAAAAAAAAAAAAAAAAACCTTACAGCAGACACAGTTAGTGGAAAATCACAGAATATTTTCCAAACACAGAGAACAAGACACTAAACATAGCATTAGAACTTCTAGCCAGGGGCCAGTACAACAGTTCAAATGGCTAATTCTCCACCTGCAAGCACAGGATCCCATATGGATGCCGATTCATGTTCTGGCTGCCCCACTTCCCATCCAGCATCCTGCTTGTGCCCTGGGAAAGCAATAGAGGATGGCCCAAAGCCTTGGAACCCTGAACCCATGAGGGAGACTGGAAGAATCTCCTGGCTCTTGGCTTCAGATCAACGCAGATTTGGCCATTGCAGCATTTGGAGAGTGAACCAGTGGGTAGAAGATCTTTCAGTCTCTCCTTCTCTCTATAAACCTGCCTTTTCCAATGAAAATAAATAAATCTTAAAACCAAAAAGAAAAAGTTCTAGTCCATGCAATAGACAGGAAAAGGAAATAAAAAGCATACAGGTTGCAAAAAAAAGAAACAAAATTGTTTCTACTTTCAGAGGTCACATAGAAATTCTAGAGAATCTATATATAAACTATTTAAATTGAATAAATGAATTACAGGATGCATGATACACACGAAAATCAGGTGTATTTCTGTAGGCCCAGCTGCTCCATTTCCAGTCTTGTTCCTTACTAATGCACCTGAGAGAACAGTGGGAGAAGGTCCAAGTCCCTGGGCCCTGCACCCTTGTTGGAGACTTGGACGGAGTACCAGGTTCCTGGCTTCAGCTTCACCTAGACCAAGAAGCTCTTTGGGGAGTGAAACAGAGGATGGTAGGCTCGCTCTCTCTCTCTCTCTTTCTCTTTCTCTCCCCTCTTCACTCCCCCCTCCCCATAACTGTCTTTCAAACAAGTAAATACACTTAAAAAATTTTGTTCATGTCATTCCCAACTCATAAATAATAATAATAAAAGAGGTGGGGGCTACAGCAAATACCAGTTTCCAAAACCTTTCATTTTCTCTAGGAAATCTCACTTTTCACCATCAGTATGGTTTTCCTTAAAGTTGTAGCCTTATTTTGTCCAATTTGAGAAAATGTTTACCAAACGCCCACACCCAGTAACCACAGCGTATGCCTGTTAGTCACTCCTTAAAGGAGAAATGGCGCTTCTTTAGAGTAAATGGCTGTTTACACCCAAACAATTATACATCCACATATGCTTGCTTTGTCACACTAACCTTAAAACGATGTTTACGAGGCTGGAGATTTAGTGAAAGTAATGACTCATCAAGGCCATTCCTAAGTGAACCTGGCATTTCATGGCAAATGCCTGGCACGGAGGGACTCTACCGCCTGCCCACATAGTTTAGTGTCACTGCCTGGGTCGGTGCTCAGTCAACAGTCATTCTGCACCACAGGTTTTGTACCACCAGGGCAAACATCAGTGAAAGATTAAATGACATTTGGCTAGTGTTACAAAACAGCCGTGGCCTCCTGGCTCACTTGTAAGAGTTCCGTGGGTTCTGTGGGCTCAGTAAGCCGCACCTTGCGATCCCTGCCTCACAGGGACGTTGCTGGAGGAAGGGCGGTGAGTACAGTGCTATCACTCACAGAGCGAACTCACACGAGCGTGAGCAGTCTCTGTAACAGCAAACAACCCACTACTTCAGACAGAAGCATTAGAGAATACGGGGGAAATCAAAGGTAAAAGAAATTTTAACTGTTCAGTAATCATATTAGTGGTCTGATGTGAACCCTATATCCTTAGCTACTGTGTATGTGGATTAAGGAAGCAAATGACATTCTAATTTTGTCTGTCACTGTGCCCTGAGAAGCAGAATTCTTGATTAGAAAGAAAGGAGAGAGGCTGGTGTGGTGGCTGAGTCGGCTAAGCCTCTGCCTGTGGTACCAGCATCCCATATGGGCACCAGTTTGAGTCCCACTGCTCCACTTCCAATCTAGCTCTCTGCTTATGGCCTGGGAAAGCAATGGAGGATGGCCCAAGTCCTTAGGTCCCTGCACCCATGTGGGAGACTCCAAAGAAATTCCTAGCTCCCAGTTTCAGACCAGCCCAGCTCTGACCGTTATGGCCATTTGGGGAATAAATCAGCAGTTGAAAGCTCTCTGTCTCTCCTTTTTGGTCATAACTCTCACTTTCAAGTAGCAATAAATAAGTCTTTCAAAAAACTAAGATGATGCAAAAGTTGTATAAAATAGATTAATTTTTAAATATATGCATTTGAAATGCATAGATTTATGTAATTTTAAATTTCCCCATTATAAACTATATAAGCTCATAAAACAGAATTTTCAGTCACTTTAATTCATGATTTATTCAAACCACAATGAGGTGTCACTTCATGCCAGTTAGAATGGCTGTTGTCAAAAAGACAAAAGCAACAAATGCTTGCACATTTGGGAAAAGGGAATCCTGCTACACAGAGTATGAATCAATACAGCCATTATGAGAAATAATATGAAAGCTTCAGAACCAGCACGTGATCCAGGAACTCCATGCTGGGTAAATACCTAAAGGAAATGAAGTCGGTATGGTGAGGAGACAGCTGCACACCCAGTTGTGTCTGCAGTGTCACAACAGCCAGGATGCAAACAGCCTGCATGTCCTTTACCTAATGACTCAAGATAACAGATTACATGTACACACAGGCAGAATGGTTTTTAAAGTTAAATATTGAAACTTTAAAAATGCTTTTATAAATAAAGAATTGTACTGCATATATACAACAGAATACTATTCAGTCCCTAAAAAGGATGAAATTCTGTCACTTGTGACACTTTAGATGGAACTGGAAAACATGTTAAGTGAAATCTGCCAAGCACGGGAAAAGACAAGTACCACATGACCTCATTCACTGGTGGAATCTAAACAAGTTCATGTCCTTGAAATTCAGAGTCTCATGTTGGTTACCAGAGGCTGGAGAATTTAGGGGAGACGAGGGATGAGAAAGTGTGGATGAGGGCGTACTAAGCTACAGTGAGACACGTGGAAGGAGCACGGGAGGGTGACTGTGGACAGCAACCCTGTACCGTACACTTCAGAATAACTACAAGACTGCTTTTACCCAAAAGAAATGATAAGTGTTTAAACAGCTGCTTAGCCTTATCCGATACTTCATAATACACACTGATGTCAAACACCACATGGCAGGCCTGGCGTGATGGCTCAACGGCTAAATCCTCACCTTGCAAGCGCCAGGATCCCTTAGGCACTGGTTCATATCCTGGCTGCTCCATTTTCCATCCAGCTCCTGCCTGTGGCTTGGGAAAGCAATAGAGGATGACCCAAAGCCTTGGGACCCTGAACCCAAATGGGAGACCTGGAAGAAGCTGACCAGCTCAGCTCCGGCCATTGCAACCATTTGGGGAGTAAACCAACAGATGGAAGATCTTTCTCTTTGTCTCTCCTTCTCTCCGCAAATCTGATCTGCCTTTCCAGTAAAAATAAATTAATCTTTAAAAAGAAAAAGTCTACTTCTAGGTTTGACCAGCAAAACTACACAGATAAAGCTGAAATGTTTTATTATACCAGACAATCAGAAAAACCATATTTCATTTTGGGTGTGTAAAAACAAAACATCCATTTATAGTAGTTTCCATTCATCAAAAATGGAATATTAGGACTTCAACAGGGATAAAAATTGCAATGTGCTAAAACTCATCAAATGCATTTTAACCTTAGTTCATAGTGATACAACAGAAATATAAAAATAAGACCTGTTTGATCACCTGGGAATTATAGTAGGAAATCAACTTGATTACTTGAAAACTGGCATAAAAGGGGAGAATTTAGCTCTGATTCTGCCATTCCACTGTGCCACTGGGTGGCCAACAGTACATGAAGAGATGCCCTTTATAGAAGCAATAAGCAAATGAAGGAGAAATGACAGAGTCAGAACGGACTGTTATTGCAGCCTCCATTTAATTAAAAGACCTAAGCCATTGTTATTGATGGTTGCTAACATCACAAAAAGAGAAGCAGCTAGAAGTGGCTTCTAGAATGCACACTCGGGTGAGTAGACTTTTTCAAGACCACAAGAAAGATAAGCCATCAAAGTCAGGCTGGGTCTGCTTTTCAGGGAAGGCGAGCAGCTGTGACTGATAGAGAAAGGAGGATCTTCCATTCACTTTCCAAGTCCCTGCAACACCAGAGGCAGGACTGAGCCAAACGCCCGGAGCCAGGAACTACATGTGGGTGACAAGAACCCAAGCCCCTGGACCATCATCTATTGCTTGCCAATGAGTTAACAGGAACCCAGATCAGAAGCAGGGAGGAACCCGGACTTGAACTGGCCAACGGCTTAACCCATTGTGCCATAACACCTTGCCCAAAAATCTGTTTCTTGATCTAGTTGATGACTAAAAGGGTTAAATCTTAAATAATTCATTAACTCATACATTTCTTCACACTACCCATATTTCTGCTTTATTTCAAAATAAAAATCCTTTTGTTTAAAAAATGATGAAGGGCCCAGTGCCAAGGCCTAGCGGCTAAAATCCTTATCTTGAACATGCCTGGATCCCATATGGGCACGGTTCTAATCCCAGCAGCTCTACTTCCCATCCAGCTCCCTGCCTGTGGCCTGGGAAAGCAGTGAAGGATGGCCTAAAGCTTTGGGACCCTGCACCCGCATGGGAGACCCAGAAGAGGTTCCTGGTTCGCAGCTTTGGATTGGTGCAGCACCAGCCGTTGCGGCCACTTGGGGAGTGAATCATCAGACAGAAGATCTTCCTCTCTGTCTCTCCTCCTCTCTGTATATCTGACTTTGTAATAAAAATAAATAAATCTTTTTTAAAATGGTGAAAAAATAGCAGCTCTGAGTATCTGTCTTCTGCAGACTGTGGGGGCTGCAACTGGAGGATGAGGATTCATGACCTAGAGAATTAGGGTTAGATCATGGAAGGGAAGGTAGTTTGGGTCTGGAAGGATCTTTGTTTTTCTAGAAATTTCTGGACCGCATCCTTGGGGATGGGGCTAATAAGGCCTCAGTAAGAGGAAGAAGGGGCATGGGAAAGGAGTGCACCATCTCAGGACACAAAACTAGAATCAATTCAGAACTCCTCCAGGGATCATGGCAAAGGGTCCGTCCCAGAACAGGATCCTCATGACCATGCTTGGTGAAGCCTGGAGCCCGGGCTACTCCTTCTGGCTTTTGGGAGAAGATCCAGTTAAGGAGTTTAATATGGTTGTGATGGAAAACCAACTCTTGAGACCTGTGGAGAACAGCAAAGGAGTTCTGTGAGACCACCTCTCCTGCCCACCTTGGGCACTCAAGAGTCAACACAACGCAGCCAGAACCACCCTCGCCCTCCTTCACCCCCACGAACCCTCCCTCTGACCAGAGACCGAACAGCATGATGTGTCACCAAGAGACTCTACCTCAGCAGCAGCAGACCGCTGAGTCTCCATGCAGCCTAGGAGGAAAGCAGAAAGACAGGAACGCCCTTATTCAGACCAGATGTCAAACTTGTCCTGAGGCAGGAGGGATGGCTGCAATGCACTTGACCAGGGACGTTTCTGGCTTTAGGGACACCTATCCTGGCAATCCTTAAGAAGCACAGCCAGCCACCTTCACCTCACACCGTTGATGCTAAGGACTTAAATGGGAGTTGGGAAACCCCAGGACAGGTGACAGGGTCCTTACCTTTCCAAGCCCTGAGGTAGGTGAAGATGCCCACCAAAAAGAAGATCAGCCCAAGCAGGAAGCCTGCAACTCCGCTTAGCATCTTTGCCCAGGAATGTTCAACCTGAGCTCCTGTAGAAAGGAGATCTCTAGTTAGCAAACACTCCCAATACTCTGTGCACGAGATCCCAGAGCCTGCACTGGGTACCAAGTCCGAAGCTCCTTAGAGAAGAGATCAATCTAAAAATGGTTCTTGAGGTCAATATTTGCATCACTGCAGTTGCCTCCCATTTGTCACTAGTTCACACAGCCCATAAGTACGTCCCCTAAACACTAGGACCGAAGTATTAGAGGAGACGGGATCACAGGGCTGAGAACAACACTGATGTTATGAAACTGCCTTCCTTATGAGATGACGTGAGGATGGCTATCTGACACTTTTCCCCGCCCAACCCAAAGATCCAGTTTCTGTGATTTCCCTAGATCAGGGGAAAGAAGACTGCGTGCCATGACCAAGATAAATGTGGAGGTGTCACAAGCCCCACAATGGTCAGTATGCTCCTGAGTTGAGCCCAAAGTGTACAAGAAACTATTCTTACTCCACTCCACAGAAATGGGTTTCAGCAGGCTGGGGTGATCGACTAGACAAGTGTAGATATCTCCAAGTTTGGGGGTTATTTCCAGCATCTCGGTGGTCTGAAAGGTCCAGTCTCCATTTCTGATGAGGCCGGTGGACATGACCCCAGCAGTCTCCTCCTGCCCGTTCCGCAGCCACCTGACTCTGAGGTCCCCTGGGTAGAAGCCTGTCACAGAGCAGAGCAGCACATTGTGCTGGTGCAGGACGGGTGTCCTTGCTAGGGACACTGTCACCTCTGGTGGCACTAGGAAGGGAGAGGAAATGAGACACGGTGAGAACAGGGCTGCTGGAGGAACTCCCACGCCCCTGGTGCCCTTCCTCAGGAGCTCCCACAAGGGCCACTCCCGTGGACCCCGAAACCTCAGACCAAGGCCACAGTGACCTGACGGGTGAGGATACTTGGGGAGACGCCCTTGATAGCAGAACAAACCCACAGCCTCCCTTGTAAGTCGCGGATCTTGAAACAGAAAATCATCATTCACAGGGAAGCTCCCGGCTGGTTGGGTTTTCCCAGGGGAAGGTCCCCAAACCGGCCAGACTGCACCTGCTGCTCACCCTTTCTCCCCACAGTGAACGGGGCTCCCAGGTTGTAATTGCGTCTGCAGAGCAGATCCACAGACGCCCTGCTCCTCTCCAGGATATCGGGCCGCTTGTTCCAAGCCTCGGCATCAGGCCGCCCCAGCTCTGTCAGGGCCACGAAGTGCCCCAGGTCACTGTCAAAGTGCAGGCACTCCTCCAGGTTGAAGATGAATCTGACCACGAACCGCACCCGCTCTGTCCCATTGGTGAAGTAACAGTCAGCTTTTGCCTGAATCACAAAATCTTCTGCAAAACAATAATGAAAGTCCCCACCTCTGGAAAATTCCATGCTTGATAAATTATGTCTGACCACAGGGATTTTAAGAGGAAGAAAACTTTGGGTCTCAGTGTGCTCACCACAAGGTGCTGAGAAGAGAAGCAGTTGTCATGCAGGGAGGGAAGGAAGAGGGAGGGCTGAAGGGGGCAGGGTGCGAGTGGGAGGCAATTGTACTCTTAAAACTGTGTACATGAAATGCATAAAATTTATTGCCTTCATATACATTTTTAAAGGTTATTTTTATTTTTTAAAGGCATAGTTATGGAGAAAGAGAGGAAGAGACAGAGAAAGGATTCTTGCATCCACTGGTTCGCCATCCCCGCCAAATGGCCACAATGGCTGGACATGGGCTAGATTGAAGCCAGGAGCCTCTTCCAGGTTTCTCATATGAGTGCACGGGCTCAAGCACTTGAGCCGTCCTCCACTGCTTTCCCAGGCCATAAGCAGGGAGCTGGATCAGAAAAGTACCCACTAAGACTCTAACTGGTGCCCATATGGGATGCTAGCACCAAAATATAAATTATATACTACAGTGCCAGCCCTAAAATATAAATGTCTTAATAGTATTAAACCATGATGGGTGTTTTTTTTTAAAGCCACCCTCCTGCTTAAGGACACCCAGCCATATTTGGAGTGGATCTCATTGGAGAGCCGAAAAGTGAGAAAGGAGATGAGAGAAGGATGGAGAGTTCTGTCCTGGGCATTCATTGAATGTGAACTCACTGAGTATGAGGGACCCCGTTCTGAGTACTTGAGAGAAAATTCAGGAAACTCTGGGAAGAGGACTGCTGTCCATCTTCAGCTGCAAGCTTACTTTCAGCTCTCAGTTCAGAGGCTTCCTCCAACAGCCACAGGAGGATGCCCCTGGACCCACCTGCTCATCTCCCCTCCAGCAGCCAGTCTCGGGCAGTCAGCCTCTAAATCCTGGGAACTTAGTTCTCCACGTCCCTCTACAGGCTGAACTTGGGAAGGGGCATGGGAGAGGGGTTGGCTGGGAAGGCAGAGAGAGTCTGAACTTGTCATCCTTATTTTAAATCTGCTGCCCTTTTCCAGTTGTGTTGTTCCGTGGACATGTTATAAGCTCGGAGAGGTTTCTGTTCTCTAAGAACAATGATTCCCTCCCCCTCAGGTTTGTTCCCGTTTTGTGCTGAATGAAACTCGTACATTCAAAGGGGATTCTGTTCTTAGCTCAGTGCATCCTGTTTCCGCTCACAGACAAGTGCTTTCAGGTCTGACACTGCCCCGCGTTGGCATCATCTGTGTCTTCAGCTAGAAAAATAACTGACAACTCACACTCGGGACCCTGAGAACAGGAGTGTAGACAAGTTCTCTTACTTACAGCTGTACTACTGGGCCCAGTGCTGTGGGACAGCAGGTGAAATCACCATCCACAGAACAGGTATCCCATGGGGGCACCAGTTCAAGTCCCAGCTGCTCCACTTCTGATCCAACAGCTCTCTGCTAATATTAGTGCGTGAGATAGCAGAAGACGGTCCAAAGCCTTGGGACCCTGCACCCACGTGGGAGACCTGAAAGATGCTCCTGGCTTCTTGGCTTCAGCATGGCCCAGAGGATGGAAGAGCTTTCTTTTTCTTTTTCTTTTTCTCTTTCTCTCTCTTTTCTCTTCTCTTCTCTCCCCCCCCCCGCGCTCTCCCTTCCTTCTCTCTCCCTCTCTCTCCCTCTTTCCTCTACCTCTCTCTTCCCCTATCTCTCCTTCTCTCTCTGTAATTTTGACTTTCAGATAAATAAATCTTACAAAAATGTGCTGCCACTCTAACCAGATCTTAACAGGTAACAGAAGTCACCTTTACTTCCAAGCTCATGTCATCTACCCCCTTTTCAATAAACAGAGAGACAATGGTAATCATCAGAATAGGGTTTGGGAGTGGCAGCCATTCTCATACTGCATCTGCAGCAGCTTTTACTGTGCCCTTGGCTGACATTGATACAATAAGGAATCCAAACAAGACTAAATGTTTCCCTCCCATTGCCTCCTGATTCCTTGAATCTGTGGGAAGGAGTACTTCCTTTGTCATGACTCTTTGAAACTAGAAACCACCTCTGGTCCAGTCAAAGCCTTGGATCTATAGCAAAAGTCATCCCTCCCCATGGTAACGGTAGAATGCACACCTTGAGAGCAGTGCCTCTCTTACCTGGAGAGTCTCTGCCTTGAGCCATGGAGTAATGCAGCCAGGTCAGACTCACTAGCAGAGCCAACATCCAGTGGAGCCACATGGAATCCATTCTAGGGAGAAAAAAAAAAGAAATGAAACAATAAATTCATCAGCCACTTTAGACTGGAACTTGCACCACCCCACTCAGTCAAAAACAGTTCATAGAGTAGAGATTACATAGTGCCTTCCCCGGATTGGAAACTTCACAGATTGCTGACCAATCAAGAGAGAATTGTATTACATCATTAGGTGCTGGGTAGAGTACCATAGGGTTGCGTTATACCACTCAAGAATTGTTTACCTGCAGAATCACCAACCATAGCTCAGATATGTGGAAAATGGGCTGGACGAAGAAGGACAAGGTATTGCACAGAGTGTGAGGTCCTAGGATGACTGGGCAGGCTGCTTGTTGTGTCTCCTGCTGTCCTCATGTGGCATTGCCCCCTGCCTGCTCTGACCAATGGGTCTCACTTCCTATGGAGTGGCTGACATTGCCAGTGGGTGTGTAAATAAGAGGGAAAGTGGACAGCATTCTGGAGTGTACATGTCAAGAAGTGGTGAGGGTTACGGAGGAATAGAGGAGAGATAGAAAATGACCCTTTCCTGAAAGCAGGGGAGGGCCATGAGAACAAAAGGAATATGCAGAGGAGTCTCACAGGAATCTCACGCAGCAGAAATGTTCCTAAGGATGGAAAAAGGAAAACACAGGGGCAGGAAGGGAGGCACAACCAGTAAGATGGCAGGATAGGGCCTTCTGGCATCCCCAGCCAGCAACAACGCAAAATGGAACAACTCTCCATGCACAAAAGCACTCTGAAAAAACATGAAGGAAACCAGGTTAGAAATTAGCAGTATGTGGGTGTAGCCGAGTACTAAGAAGAGACACACTCAAGAGAGCAGGAAGCACAGTTTTGCATGATCCATGCCACTTCTTCCTCTAACCGAAGCAGCACAGTGTGGAGAGAGACCTTGTGCATGATGGAAGGAAGAAAGAGGAACCCTAGCTTTTGCCTCAGACTCCAGCATCAGACACTCCAACCAAACCCAGCAATGAGAACGCTCCCAAGGCACCAAACTCCTGGCCTGGCAGACTCTGTCTTCAGGCTACCCACTACCAGCCAGCCCCCATGCCTCACACTCTACACCGTGCCCAGCATAAGGCTGGCACTGCTGGTCCCAGGCTAAATATAACAACCCAGCACCAAGCTAGCCCCTAAGGTCTCAGGCTCTGGGAAAATGTGAGACTGTGTTTCTAGTCCTGCCCCATGCCAGGCAGGATCACAGTCACGGGTTCTAGGCCATCCTGGTGTGCCTGAGAGCAAAAGAGCACGATCGTCTATCAAATGGCTGATACCAAAGAAATGGGGTCGACAAATTATCTGGCAAAATTTCAAAATTGTTTTAATGAATTCACTGAACCTCAAGAAACCACAGGAAAAAATAATTTAGTTAAACCAGGAAGTGATAAATCATTAGAAGAAGAATTTTTTATTTTTTAAAATTATGCAACTATGGGCCCTGCACGATAGTGTAGTGGTTTAAGTCCCCGCCTTGAATGCACCAGCATTCAGTATGGGCACTAGTTCTAATCCCGGCAGCCCCACTTCCATCCAGCTCCCTGCTTGTGGCCTAGGAAAGCAGTCGAGCACGGCTCAAAGCCTTGGGACCCTGCAACCGCATGGGAGACCCAAAAGAAGTTCCTGGCTCCTGGCTTCAGACTGGCCCAGCTCCAGCCATTGCAGCCATTTAGAGAGTGAACCGTCAGATGGAAGATCTTCCTCTCTGTCTCTCCCCTTTCTGTTTATCTGCCTTTCCATTAAGAATAAATAATTCTTTAAAATATTATGGAATTAGAAAATGCAGTAAGCTAAATTTTTAAAAATACAGAGCAGCAGTGAAAGAATTAATCAAACAGAAGAATCTGTAAGTGCAAAACAAAGCTATTTGAAAATACACAGTGGGGCCCGGCGTGGTGGCACAAGTGGTTAAAGGTCCTCGCCTTGCATGCCCGGGATCCCATATGGGCGCTGGTTCTAATCCCGGCAGCCCCACTTCCCTTCCAGCTCCCTGCCTGTGGCCTGGGAAAGCAGTTGAAAATACACAGCGGGGGAAGATAGACATGAAAATAAAGAAAGTTTAGAGGATTTATGAGACAGTATGAAAAGAACAAAACTAGAGCCACTGGAATCAAGGAGAAAAGAATCACAAAGGATCAGAAAGCTTGTTTAGATAAACAACAGCATAGAACTCCCCAAAGTTGGGGAAATAACAGTATACAAGTGTCTAGAAGATTAAAAGTCTCCAATCAAATTCTATGCAAACAAGTTTACACCAAGTTTTTTAACTTCCAAAAAAGCAAAGACAAAGAGAGGCTCCTGAAAGCCACAAGAGAAAAGAGGCAAATGTCACACGAGGGAGTGGCAGCACACCTGCTAACAGACTTCTCAGAGAAGCTCACAGCTGAGAGCGGGGTGGCATACAGCGTGGGGAGGAGAAAACTGCCAACCAAAAACACCGCAGCCAGAAAGGCTGTCCAGCAGAACGAAGGCGTGGGAAGTGCCCTCCTGCACAAGCAGCTGAGAGGCCATCCTGAGACCTATGCCCCAAGACATGGTGATGAGAGTCAGTTACTCACTCCAAAACCAATGGACACTAATAAGTGACAGAAAAAACACAAAAGTATAAACATCACTGGCAAAAATAAATACACAGTAAAATTTAGAATATTATAATACTGTAACAAAGTTATTAAGAATAATATTCATATGGCCAGAAAGATGGCATAGCAAGCTAATCCTCAGCCTATGGCACCGGCATCCCATATGGGCATCATTTCATGCCCCAGCTGCTCCATTTTCCTTCCAGCTCCCTGCTACGACCTGGGAAAGCAGCAGAGGTAGACCCAAGGCCTGGCCACATTGCAGTCGTTTGGGGAGTGAACCAGCAGATGTAAGATCTCACAGTGTAGGGCCCGGCGCGGTGGCGCAAGTGGTTAAGGTCCTCGCCTTGCACGCCCGGGATCCCATATGGGTGCCGGTTCTAATCCTGGCAGCCCCGCTTCCCTTCCAGCTCCCTGCCTGTGGCCTGGGAAAGCAGTCGAGGACGGCCCAAAGCTTTGGGACCCTGCACCCGCGTGGGAGACCCGGACGAGGCCCCTGGCTTCGGATCAGCATAGTAACAGCCGTTGCGCTCACTTGGGGAGTGAATCATTGGACGGAAGATCTTCTTCTCTGTCTCTCCTCCTCTCTGTATATCCGCCTTGCCAATAAAAAAAAAAAAAAAAAAAAAGATCTCACTGTGTATCTCTCCTTCTCTCTGCAATTTGGATTTTCAAACAAAATAAATAAATATTTTTTAAATAACATTTACTACAATTATTTGTTAAGGCATATACAATATCAAAAACTTTACATTGGAGGTGATGGAATAAAAGTGTTAGGTTTGCTTTGTTTGTTAACTCAAGTAAAACTGTTATTAACTTGTTTATCAAATGCATATATGTATGTATCAGCTATATATTGTATTTATTCTGCACAGCCTGTTATTTTTTTTGGAAAATTCATGGTAACCACAAAGCAAAAAGTCAGTAGTAGATACAGAAGACAAAAAGTAAAAAACCAAAACAGAGCACTAGAAAAGAACAATCACTAAGGAAACCAAGAGAAATCATTGAAGAAAGCAGCTACAGAACAACCAGAAAGCAACTCAGAATAGTCACAAACGCAAGTAGAATAAATTCTCCAACCAGAAGACATAGGGTGGCTGAATGGACTAAGCAAAAACAAGATCCAGCCACATGGTGCCTCTAAGAGACCCACTCAAGTTTTATGAATAGCTAGTCTTATGCAAAGCTGGAGGGATAGAAAAGAAACTCAAGCAAATAGTAACAAAGAGAGGAAGGGTGACAGTACTTGTATCTGATAAAGTATGTATGCTTCAAGGAAAAAATGTCTAGGAGACAAGGAAAGTCACTTCATGATGACAAAGGAATCAACTCATCAAAACATATAACCATTTAAATGGAATTAAAATGGAATACTTGAACACTTAAGTCAAATATGAACAGAAATTAAGGGAGAAATATGTAAAAATACAGTAATAGTAGCAGACTTCAACAACTTATTTTCAGCAGCAGACAGATCATCCAAAGAAAAAAGCAAACATTAAACAATAAAATAACACTTTAGAACAAATGGGGCTCGTACAAAAAATATACATTCTCCTCAAGCCCATCCCTAGGAAAACGTGACCTTGAATCAGTAATAAGGAGCCCATATCAAAGATGCATGGGTTTACTTAGGGGATGTCTATTTTGTCCTATTTGCCTACATGTCCATTTTTAAGCCCATCCCATGTTGTTTTGGTTCTAATAGCCCTGCCATGTGTCTTGAAATCTGATATTATGATACATTGGTTTCATTTTCCAGGCTATAGCACCCACTGGCAAACACCGAGGTGAGGCAGGCTGTGCCAGACTGGGCCACAGCACCCAACCAGCACACGTGAGACCCGGGGTTGGGAGTGAACCAATATTCCTTTGACTATTCAGAGTTTCTGTGTGTGTGTTTCCAGAAGAGTTTTGGGATTGTTTTTCTAGGTCTGTGAAGAGTGCCCTGGAGTGTTGGGTTGACAGTGCACTGAATCTATAAATTGTTTAAAACTACAATATAGTTTATATAAATAGACATTTCTCAAAGGCAGAAATACAAATGGCCCACAGACATATTTTTTTTAAAAATGCTTAGGATCAATAGCTACAAGTGAAACGCAAGTAGAAACCACAGTGAAAAATTACTCCAGTTGGAATAACTACTACCCCAAATCAGAAAGTAACAAATACTGGCAAGTATGTGGAGAAAGCGTGCATTATTGAAGGGAATGCAAGTTAGTACAACCAGCATGGAAAACAATATAGAGATTACTGGGGGAAAAAAACTGAAAATATAATCAGTGCATTATGCAGCTATCCCACCTCTAGGAATTTACACGCACAGTGAGGTAAGCTCAAGAATTAGATGCCTGTATTGCCATGTCGACAGCAGCCAGGTCACTGAAGCAAAGATAGAAATCACCTTAGCTGTCCATCACGTGGTGACTGGATAAAGAAACCATACTATAAATACACAGTGGAATATCAAAAAATATGAAATCCTAACATTTTCAACAAAACAGATACGGCAGGAAGTCATCATAAGCAAAACAAACCAGACACAGAAGGAAAACTATCACCTTTTCTCTTACATGTGGGAGCTGATAAAGTGTAAAACTAATGGATGTCATATTATTTGGTGCATGAATAGGTGCAAATATTGTCCTCACTGAATTGTACCAACTACATGATAAAATGTCTTTCTTTCCGTATTTTAGGATTATCATGAATCCCGTAATATGTGACATTAGTCTCTCTGTTTTCAAAGAAAATAGTATACATGTGTATATATAATAGGGAGTAAACATGGGAAAATGTTTAAATCTGTTCAATCTTGAAATTCTATTAGTTAAAAAAAAAAGTTAAAGGGAAAAATAAAGTTATGAGGGCTTCCTTTTTAAAGAAAAGGAATTTCAGAAGTGCACACCAGGTGAACCGTGACACCCTCACTTGGGAGAAAAAAGTGATAAGAAGATAGCTCTAAGATAGGAAAAGCTTTACAAGGTTTAGTCAAGTGGAAGGCATCTGTACACAGGAGACACTGAAGATCCGAAGACAAGATTTCCCCAAAATTCTGAGTGGAATCCGAAAAAAAATGGAGACCACGTGAGACTCAGGAATGAAACGGAGGGTCTGCCCAGACAGGCAGAGCGTAAACACAGGGGCTGGGAAAGCCGCTCAGTGCATCGCCTCCGCTGACGGCGGGGAACAAAATAAGATCAGCTAGAAAGGAGACAAGACAAAATGTGTTTGTGAACTGAGACAGAGTTTTGTTTTGTTTTGTTTGTCTTGTTTTGTTTTGTTTTGTTTTGTTTTGTTTTGTTTTGTTTTGTTTGCCAAAGAGGGCCATAGTGAGTTCTCAGTATCATTTATTTGGCAAAGAGATACTACAGTCCACCCAACAATAAACCAGACACGTTCCTTATCCCAAAAAATGTATCCACTGGGCCAGGAATGTGCTATAATAGAGAAAGCCGGTGCTTGTGTCACTGGCATCCCATATGGGCACCTGTTCATGTCCCGGCTGCTCTACTCCCAATTAATGTGCCTGGGAAAGCAGCGGAAAATGGTCCAAGAGTTTGGACCCCTGCACATGGGAGACCCAGATGAAGCTCCTGACTCCTGGCTTCAGAAGGGCCCATGCACCAGCCACTGCAGCCACCTGGGGAGTGAAACACATCAAATGGAAGTTTTCTCTCTCTCTCTCTCTCTCTCTCTCTCTCTCTAATTCTGGCAAATAAATAAATAAATAGTGTACAGCCTGGGGTAATGGCTCAATTGGTTAATCTTCCTACTGCAAGCACCAGCATTCCTTATGGGTCCTGGTTCATGTCCTGGCTGCTCCACTTCCCATCCAGCTCCCTACCTGTGGTCTGGGAAAACAGTAGAGGATGGCCCATAGCCTTAGGATCCCGTACCCTCATGGGAGACCTGGAAAAAGCTCCTGATTCCTGACTTCGGATCAGCTCAGCTCCAGCTGTTGCAGCCATTTGGGGAACAAACCAGCAGATGAACAATCTTTCTCTGTCTCTCCTTCTCTCTGAAAATTTGCCTTTCCAATAAAAATAAATTAAAATTATTTTAAAATTGATATTGCAATGTTTGTATACATAAAAGAAATCAAATTGTAATTTCATCTAGGAAGAGTTTATGATAAAGTTAGTATTTGATACAAATAACATAGCAGAGACTTAAAGAATATGGACAATCTAATATATGAAGATTACAGAACAGAAACAAACAGGAAACCAAAGGTTAACTGGAATGTCTTTAAAGTTGCTGGTATCCACAACAAACAAAAACCTTCACACTGCTTCACTGAGTGGAGGAAAGATGCAAAACTGTTTTTCTTGATTCTTCACCTTTTTAAAGAAAAGTGTTTTGATGCGTATGTAGAGCGTGGTTATCACGGGAGTTGACGGAAAAACTCGGGACTTTTGAGTCATGCTGAGATGCCCTACACTGAAGTAGTAACAGCAAACTGTAAATCAGAGGCTTGCTCTATTTCAACAGACCAAATCCCCCACGCCCTAATGGAGATCTTAAAATTCTCTGGAGCACGAGGTCCCATACAGGGTCTCATGTTTCCTCTTCAATCTCATTTGTACCTCTCACCAGGTATAAATCCTGAAGGACAGCAGTTCTCAAACTCACAAGGACTAGAGTGGGAAGACTAAAGAGCGAGCCACACAGGCTGTGTTCCAACGGCTGGAAACAGGAGCCAGGGGAGCTGAAACAGACCTGGCTGACGTTACAGCCACGCCCCTCTCCTTCCACCTCAGTAAATGCACCCCGGGCACTGTCTTCAGTCAGAACAGTGACATCTAACAAGTTCACCGTGACTCCACTTTTCACCCACAAAACTGGCTAACTGTAAGGAGTCAAAAACACTCTGTGTTCATGAGAATATGAGGAAGCAGATAAACTCACACTGCTGCTGGGAGTATAAATTAACGCAAAATTGATAGAGGCAGCTGTGCAATGTCTATCGATATCAATAAAGTATTTATTAGGCTCAGTAACTCTCCCTTTAGGACTTTGTCCCATCTATCTTTGCTCGTGAGCAGTCCAAAGTCCGTACAACACACCACTGGCAATGGTGAAAGATTTTCAATAACCTAACAACCCACCAGGAAAAGGAAGTAAGTTTCATGGAATACGGTGCTTCTATAAAATAGAATATTGCACAGTCAAGTATTTCAACTTCAACAGTAAAGTTTAGGGGGCTGGTGTTGGGCTCTGCTGAGCTAAGCAGCCACTTGAAATGCTGATATCCCTTATCTGAGTGTGTTTCAGTCTTAGCTACTCTGTTTCCAACCCCAGCTCTCTGTTAGTGCACCTGGTAAGGCAGCCAAAGAAGACGCACGTGCTTGGTCCCTTCACTCTGGGAAACAAGAGCAGAGCTCGGGCTCCTGGCTCTGCCTTGACTCAGCCGTGGCCATTGCAGCCAATTGGGAAGTGAACCTGTAACAGAAGATTTTCTCTCTCTCTCTCTCTCTCTCTCTCTCTCTCGCTCTCGCTCTCGCTCTCTCGCTCTCTCGCTCTCTTTCTCTCTTTCTCTCTTCCCCCCCCTCAAACACACACAAACACACACACACACACACACACTTTCTTAAAATAAATTTCAAAAGAGTAGAATTACAGAGTTTCTACTTCCAAAAATAGGGAGATTTTATATATATGTGTTGAGTTTTTTCCAGAAAGACAAACATGAAGGATGCTTGCCAAACCGTGGGATAGGATGAGGTTGAGTTCTTCCGAATCTTTCCTGTGAGCAATTTTTTTGTCTTTTGAATTTTAAACTGCATTCATATATTTTCTATGTAAATAAATTAACACATTGTATATTTAACAAGTAGTGGGAAGACAAGTGGATGAGAATCTACATGAGAGTTAGAAAAATCTGGGCAAATCCTGCTTTTCCTAGCTGTGTTATCTAGGCAACTCAATAAATATTTCTAAAACTTTATTTTCTGTTTCTTAGAATCATGATACCTGCCTCACAGGCTTATCCGGATGACGAAGAAATAAGGCGTCTGTCAGACATTTACATCACTAGCCCCCATGGATGTTCATTGTTCCAATTCCTAACATTCTGTGAAGTGCTAGGTTCGCAGCAGGACCACTAGATGGCGTCAGAGTCCTTTAACTCAGGAGCAAAATGCAAGGGAGATGTGTTTCCCTCATTCCCTAGGTCTGTCCTCAACATCCTGACAACTCCTGACATGCAGCTGCCCTATGGAACCCCAGAGGACATCCCCCGGGGCGGGAGCCCAAAGAACTTGATACTTGTGTTGTTTCCAGTTGAGGCAGGGTTGGGGAAAGATACTTTGACTTTTCTAAGCTTTTCTCTCAGTTCAAGTCTTCATTTACAGGAGGGGGCAGCATGGCTAGCTGGGCAACACCCCGATGGTGACCAGCAGAAGAGGAAGCCATGGCACAAGGAAATCCAATGATGGATGATGACAGGACAGGCAGGGTGGACTCTGAGACAGAGGAATGACTGGTAGCGTTGGCTACCAGACTGCTCCCCCCTCTCCCCCTCCCCGCAACAACAACCTTGCCAAGATCGCTCTGCAGCTTTAAACCTTCAATGACCAGCGAACATTGTCCTGTGTCTTGGGGAGTTTCCGTCTGGAGATTATTAAGTCTGGGGGTCCCTACGGCTCTGAGGCTCCTCTGCATCTTCCTGTACTGCGTCTGGGGACTTGAGTGTCCTCCCCATGCTGTAGCTGCCTTCTTGCATGACTGCAGGCCAGGCACTCTACCTGTAAGGATGTGACTGCGATCTTATTTACAAGACACCTCCCAGGGCCTGGCGGCGTGGCCTAACGGCTGAAGTCCTCACCTTAAATCCCGGGATCTCATATGGGCACCAGTTCTAATCCCGGCAGCTCAGCTTCCCACCCAGCTCCCTGCTTGTGGCCTGGGAAAGCAGTCGAGGACAGCCCAAAGCCTTTGGGACCCTGCACCCGCATGGGAGACCCAGAAGAGGTTCCTGGCTTTGGATCCGTTGCGCTCACTTGGGGAGTGAATCATTGGACGGAAGATCTTCCTCTCTGTTTCTCCTCCTCTCTGTATATCTGACTTTGCAATAAAATAAATAAATCTTAAAAAAAAAAAAAAGACACCTCCCAGGCTTAGAGAGTTAAGGTCTCTGAACCAGCCGAGGTGTTCTTACATCAATGTCTGCCACGGGGGCTCCAGCTTGTACAAAGCTGGAAGGGGCAGGAATGATTATTTATTTCCATTTTACAACCAGAAAAAGCACATTTTGTGGGGAGGAGAAAGAATGATGCAGGCATCTCCACATGCTCACTTCAGCCCCTCAGTGAGATCTTGGAGGTGGATGGGTATGGGGCAGCAGGGGGCAGCAGCAGGATGAGGCAGAGGCTGGTGTGTGGCAGTCCCTGCTGGCACCTCCCCCTGCTCCCAGCAGCCGCCGGGCAGAACAACGCCTCTACAGCATTGGTTGTAACAGAGTCATCGCTGGCACTGGAAAGAACCCGCTGTTTCCCGGAATGCCAAAGTTTCTCTTTCCTAGAATGGGAGCCAGCCCTGCCCAGCAACCAGTGACGTTTGCAGCATCGTATCCTCAGTGGTTGGCATGAGTGGGAAGGGCTGGAATGTTTTCACATAATTTGTCTTCTGTGAATGTGGGTCCTTGAGCCAAGCAGAAAATAGAGACACCGAGCCATCCCTGGGTAGCTCAGGGCCTGGTGGAAGAATAAGAAAGGGGAAAGGCTGTGAATAGGATGTAATAAAGGCTGTGCTAAACCGCTCTTGGGACGGGCACTGTCTTCAGGCAACAAGGAAGATCGAAACCCTGAGTTAGGTCTTGAACTTGTGGAAAATCAGAAGGTTTGGGATAGGGGTTGGGAGGAGGCACGATGGTACCCAGAGGGCAGGAGGCTGTGGCTGGACCTGCGTGCCCCAGGGAAGGACAGTCAGGAGACCTGGGAAACATGTTCTGCAAAGATCAGAGCAGGATGGGGTAGGAGCACCTGACATGGTTTACAGAAGTGACATCATCCTATATGCCTTCTAGAAAGAAACAATGAGTTTGTGAACAGCAGCTGGAGCAGGGAGTCCACGGAGAGAAACTTCTCTGGGACAGAGATCATTTGCACAATGAGTGAAGGCTGGACCAGAGAGAAGACAGCAGCCTCAGAACCGCGGGGAGCCACAGGGAATGTCTAGCTCTGAATGTGAGTCACGTCCGTGACCAGGACAGGCAGGGACATCTCTGGGTTCAGAGTGGGGATTCTGCACTCAGGCTTGAATTCAAGCCCCACCTCCACCACTGAAGAACCCTGGCCATCACTGAGAATCTGATCCATCATCTGCAAAGTGGAGTCGATGACCTCAGAGGGCTGCAGGTAAGCATATAAAGTGGTAGACTATGAAAAATGCCCATCACAGTTACCACTCATACTAAAACTGTGAACAGTAGCTCCATCTATCTTGTTAATAACACCATTATACCCAGGAAGGGTGCTCTACAGGCCATACCCCAGCTGCTCCCAATATCAGGCCTTGGTGGCACTGCAGGGTGGCCTCAGGAATATTTATATCACACGGGAAACTTGGATCTCAAAAAACAGATAAAGGATTGACAGGCTGACCAGCAAAGAGCCATATGGCTACCTCTGAGAAGTGAAACAATAGGCAATTCTTTTTCTTTTTGTATTTTTCTCAAAATACCTATTTATTAGCATACACATATTAATGGAACAATTTTAAATATATGTATTATGCCACAACACACAGTTCTGCATCCAACAACTTCTGTTCCCCAAGGAAATAAGGTCTACAGACCCAGAGCACCCCTCTGGCCTCCTGCACCCCACCAAAGCATACAGGGTCCACACCTCCGTTCTGCCACAGCTCCCAGGCATACCCACCCAGGGCTCAGCACCAGGAAAGGCAACACAGGAGCCACAGTGGGTCACAGGTCACGGGGTGGCACCAAGAACCAGGCTCCCCGGGCTCAGTCCTGCAGCTGCAGCTGCACCAGGCGTGAGTAGAGGTCCTGGCCCTCCCGGAGCTGCTCCTGCTCCTGCAGCTGCCCCTGCTTCAGCACCAGGATCTGGTTGGCGTTCTGTAGCGTCTGCAGCCTATGGGCGATCACCAGCACTGCTCGGTTGCCACGAGATCTCCAGTCCTGCAGCTGGAGGCAGAGGACGGCAGGCTTCAGGGAGGTGGGACTGCCACAGGCCCTGGCCACAGTCCGAGCGAGACTCAGCTCCAGGGCTCACACAGATGCCCCATCCCTCAAAACATAAGTGAATGGAACCAGTAGGGTAGAACCGACCCAGCTATGGTGCTTAGGAGGTGGGCCCTGTGACAGGTCCTTAAGTCACTAGGTGTACACTCAGAAGGGAGTGGTTGTAGAGCCCCCGTCTCGGCCCCCTCCTCTCTGCATGGCTCGGCCAAAACCAGCTCCAGTCTCACCAAAGGACCAACCAATGTGGCCACACAATCTCCGCCTGTGCACCTCCGAGCCATGAACCTAACTAACCCTCTTTCATCCTTGATTGTCTTAGTTGTTATGGTGATGGGAAACAGCCTACTACACCACCACAAGTGAGTTCTTGGGACCTAGGGTGATGAAAGCGCACAACAGGGGATGGTAGGGAAGGGTACTGGACCGAAGTCGGCACCATCTCCTATCTGGGCTGTGGGGGAAAGATGGGGGATCCATGGAGCCATCAAGGGTGCCATCACACTTGCTTATTCTCCACTCCAGTACCTGGACCCAGGAAGGAACAGACCGCAGCCACCTGCTTCCCACTGGCCCTCCACCCCCACCTCACATACACAGCCCTCACACATGGCCCCCGGCGCCCCTGCCCCAGCACTCACAGCCTTCTCGCACTGGACATCCAAGGCACTGGTAGCCTCATCCAGGATGAGAATCCGTGGGTCCCGCACCAGGGCCCGGGCAATGGCCAGGCGCTGCTTCTGCCCCACTGCCAGCTGACTCCCTCTCTCCCCAACATCTGAAGAGATTGGAGGATGACCATGGCAACAGCCCTCGCACACCCCTATCCCCAGGAGGAACAGGCGCTCTGGGTGGACCCACCATCTGGACCAGCCAGCAAGGAGGAGGGCCTGGTGGGAGGGGACTCATGGGGACTCTGCTCCCTGGACACCAAGACCCCCAAGCAAGACAGAGAGGCCCCAGAACTCAGGGCGCCAGGGATGGCAGGAAGAGAGCGAGCCCCAAGTCACAGGGACACTGCCCTCACTCCTCAGAGCACACCCGACCTGCCCCTGGGACCCAAGGAGCAGGCTCGCTCTCTGGGCACCATACCTGTGAAGATACCCCGCTCCATCTCCATAACGAAGCTGTCAGCACAGGCATCCCGGAGGGCAGCCATCACCTCCTCATCACTGCAGCTAGCCAGCCCATAGGCAACATTGTCCCTCACGGAACCGGAGAACAGCACAGGCTCCTGGCCAACCACAGCCACCTGTGCTCAGGGCGGCAGCAGAGGACCAGTGTAAGCCTCTCGCAGGGACCCTCCCTGGCCCCGCGCCTATCGACAAGCCCCGAGGATGCCCCTGCAGGTCTCCTAGACCACCTCTCCCTCTTCTCACGGCCCACCCACCTGGCTGTGCAGGTAGTGGTGCTCATAGGCCGAGAGGGGCTCCCCGTCCAGCAGCAGGAGCCCCCCAGTGGGCTGGTACAGGTTTTGCAGCAGCGCAGCCACTGTGCTCTTGCCGGACCCGTTGGGTCCCACCAAGGCGGTCATCTCACCAGGGCGGAGGGTGAACGTCAGCCCCTGGAGAACCAGGCAAGGGTTAAGGGCCTGCTCTCCTCCCCCGGGGCCAGGTTCCCTCCCTGTGGCCTCCCCCAGGCACCTGCAGGACAGGTTTATCGGGGCGATTGGGATAAGCAAAGGAGACATCTTGGAATTCCACGATCCCCCGCAGCGTGGGAGGAGCCAGAGTCCCTGTTGGGGGCAGATCTGGCTGTCGGTCCAGGTAGCGAAACACCTTCTCCGCGGCTCCCACGTTGCTCAGCATATCCCCACACATGTACACCAGCGTCTGCAAGAAAGGAGCGGGCCCAGCCTACCCAACCATGCCTCCTGCAGGAGCCAGCCTCCACCTCCCCAGTCATCACTCATTCTTTACCCTTGGCCATGCACTCTGGGCATCCTACGGGCAGTGGGGACTCCAATCCACAAATGAGAAGATCACAGCCCTCCCCTCCCCTCCTCATCCCACCACAGAGCATCACTTCTGCTCCAGGCCCCTCCCACAGCGGCTGTGTGTTCTTTGCACACAACACTGACAGCATGACTACACACTGCCCCATGGTTTTTGCACACGCACAGCACTGACGAGCATGAACACACACCCCGCCTAACTCATCTCTGACAATGCCAGTGCCATGCCCTCTGCAGCTCTGACTAGGAAGTGACTCCAAACACTGAACATCGAGGGCTGATGCGGCCACAGAGACATCCAGGCCAGGACAGAGGAAGAACACGCCACCCAGGAAGACCTGGACCTAACCAGCTCCTCCGGGCACTGACAATTGACAAGCCGGGCAGCAGCAGAGCAGCCTATGCAATAACACTTCAGGAGCAGGTTTTAACAGCCTGGCGCTTAGGGCACCACGAGCTTGGAGTCCCACATAGTGGGACGCGGCAGAGTCCCAGCTCCAACTCACAACGCCAGCCTCCTGTTTATGCACACACCCAGTGGCCACCCTAAATGCTCAGTACTCCCTGCGTCCTCCATGTGGCAGACCTGGGCTGTATTCCCCAATCCCAGCTTCCCCCAATCCTTACCACACAGCCCAGGTATTATGGCACTTGAGAGGTGATCATCAGAGGGGAGCTAGCTCTCTCTCTCTCTCTTTATCCCCTCCCCCGCCCCATTAAATAAATAAGTGATAAGTAATTAAAACAACAAGGATTCAGTCAACAGACTCTAGATCATAAAAAATAACACTCTACAGAGCAAGCTATTTCTTCAACAAACAAAATGCAATAGGCAAATGTTTATAGAAAAACAAGGAGAAGAAGGAGGGGAGAGAGAGAAAAGAACAAATTTAAAAGACTTATCAGCTAATGACAATGTTTGAATCCTGACTCAAGGAACTAACACAGAGCAGACAAGCGGGAATTGGACCACTAGCTGTATCTGGTAAGTTTAAGAAAATATTGTTCATTTTTCCAGCATGAGCAAATGGATTTGTGGTCATTTACCTAAGATGTATATGCTTTAGAGGCACATTCTAGAATAGTTATGCATGAAAATGTATGCTTTCTCAGCTTTACTTCAAAATAATTTAGGTAGGAGGAAGCAGGGGGAGGGAACTACAGATCAAGCAAACTTGATCATGAATTTAAAAACATTACTGCAAGGGATGATCTCAGCAGGTCTCTTCTTCCTGGGACATTATTTTGCAATTCTCCATGAGAAAACGGGTTGGAATTTTTTGTTCTATTCAATATTATGAAGAGACTTAGGAGACCAGAAGGAAAGAGTCCCACCCACGGATGGTACACAGGTCACTCACATGCACGTAGCTGCCCACATCCTCCTGGTAGAGCAGGAAGGAGAGCAGCCCTCCCCGGGTGAGCTCGCCCGCCAGGATCTGCTGCAGCCCACAGCACAGCATCAGCACCTGCATGCCCAGGTGCAGCACCTGGGACGAGACAACAATGAGCTGAGATAGGGGCTCCACGTCCTGCCTCCTCCTGTCCTCATGGATCTGCAAGGGACCCCCGGCCCAGCTCCAGGTGCCCACCCAAGCCTTCCCTGACCACTCTGGGGTCCCTCTCCACATCGTTGCCACTCCACCACCTCACCCTCCGCAGGAGCAGGTAAAGGGCTCGCTCCAGGTCCCGACGCCACCACAGCTGCCGGCATCTTTCCAGGGCCTCCTTGTAGTGACAGACCTCGTGGTCCTCGGCCCCAAAACTGCGCACAGTCTTCAGCCCACCCACGGCCTCCCGCACCACTTGGCCCGCCTTCGCTACTGCGTCCTGGATCTCCAACAGCACTGCCTGGAAAAGGGAGTCAGCAGAGATGAGAGTGGATTAGGGGAGCAGAAGGTGGCAAGTTCAAGTCTCACTCCAGCCCCTAGGGTGCTCCGCCCACCTATCTAAAGGCAGCAAATTCCTTGCTTTTCTCTTCAATAGGAACTAGTACAAAAACACTAGTACAAACTAGTACAAAAACCCTCAACATGACCAATCAATCACCCAGCACTCCACTCTATGTCTGTATCTAAAGATGCAGTCAGCACACCAAAGATGAAGTCAGCCCTCCCATGCTCACAGTAGCACAGTTCACAGGACGAGCCAAGTACTCTACCTAAGTGGCCATCAGTGGAGGAATGGATAAAGGAAATGTGAATGCATAATGCAATACTATCCATCCTTAAGAAAGAATGTAATTTAGGGACAGGCATTCGGCTTAATGTTTAAGCCACAGGTTAGGGAGTCCACATAACCCACCACAGTTCTGGGTTCAATTCCTGCCTCTGGTTCCTAACTCTAGCTTCCTGCAAATGCACACCCTGGGAGGCAGCAGATGAGGGCTGAGGTATTTGAGTCCCCGACACAGTCACAGGAGACACAGAGCAAATTCCTGGCTCTTGGCTTTGGCCAGGCCCAGCCCCGCCCCATGTGGACCTCTGGGGAGTTAACCAGAGGGTGAAAGCTCTCTTTATCCCTCTCAAATAAGTGAACACTTTATAAAAAGAACAAAATCCTGACATTTGCAGTAAAAGGGGTGGAACTAGAGATCACCATGTTAAATAAAATACACCAGACACAGAAGGAGCTTTCTAAACTCTAATCACACTGTAACAGTGATGGCTAGAGACTGGAAGGGCGTGAAAGGGGAGAAAGAGTGACTGGATAGCAATATGAAACACAGCAGAGAGAAGCTGCAAGTTCTAGTTCTCCCAGCACTGGGAGTCCTGGCACTCACAGCAATGCACTGTGTGCTGGACAGAACTGGAGGAGACCAGGTGATAAGCTCCAAAGCCAACAAAAAGACAAGGAGGTGGAAAAGCTACTTGAGGCTGAGATATTGCACTTGGCTCCAAAAAAAAAAAAATGCACTAGTAATACATGCTAGTAAAAATTACTCAGACATTTTCATTTTACTTGAACTGAAGAGGGCAGGGCAGAGATGACAGAGAGCTCCCATCCGCTGCCCTCCCCCACAAATGCCCAAGACACCAAGAGCCAGGAACTCAATTCAGATCTCCCACATGGCTGGGAGGAACCCAATTATCCTCCCAGAAAAATGGCCCCCACACATGTTTTCAGGGGAGCCATAGGCCTCCCGAGCTGCCACATCCACTGGCAGATGGCTGGATAAACACGGTGACGTTTATGCATACAACATCGCTTCCACTCAGCACCAAAGCGAGAACGTCTCTTTCCATAGCAGACCCTCAGTTTACAAACATGGATGTGCCCTCACCACCAAGCTTTGCTCCTGCCCCAGGACTCCCTGTCAAGTACCTGATGGCGGCTGGTGTACACTTTCTCTGCAGCTATGGTGAGGGGTACATGGAGCAGAGAGAGGAGGGTCAGCCGGGGCGACACGCACAGCATGAAGCCGTACAGTCCCAACACTTTGACCAAGCTTCGTAGGAGCACATTGGCATTGAGTGGCAGCCAGCGGCTCATCAGCAAGGTGTCAGAGCTCAGCCGGGAGTTCAGCTCTCCTGGAAAGATGAGCAAGAGCAGCGGTTCAGGAACCACCACCGGGAGTGCCCTTCTGCCCATCCCCTCTCACAGGCGGGGCAGGGGCTGTAACCCTCATCCCCAGCCCATTCCAGAAGATAGACCAGGAGCTCCAGGCCCTGGTGCCCAGGTGAAAGCAGGCTGGTAATGGCCAGGGGCCTCCCAGACCCCACTCCAGGCCCCACCTGTCTTAGTCTCCTGGAAGAAGCCCAGGTCCTGGCGCAGCAGGGAGGAGAAGAGTTGCTCCCGGATCCGCAGGTTGATTCTGGACATGGTGAAGGTGAAGAAGCCTCCTCGACAGCCTGCAGACAGCGAGCTGTGGGGGTGGGTGGAGGGGGGCAGTCAGGGGGCAGTGCAGAGAGGTGGAGGAGGGGCAAGGGGTGAGATAGAGGGGGCAGAAGACAGAGTCCAGGAGAAGGGAGAGCAGCCACAAAGGGCAATAAAGAAAGAATGGGGGCAGGAGGTGAGGCATGGGCAGGGACAGACGAAGAAAAGAAGATAAACCACGGCATGGCATGTACCATCTCACAAGAACGCATCGGGACCGTGCTGTGCCCAGACACAGGGAGGCCAGAAAGACACCAGCAAAACAAACACCCTGGTGCCTGCGTCCGAGCTGACCTCCCATCACTGCCACTGCCCTGGGCTCTCCTCATGGCCACCAGGCTTGACGATGGAAACGGCAGCAAAGACCCCCTTCCCTCCCCTACCTTGCATCCTCCATCTGTGGGGGAAGAGGATAAAAGCCTAAAAGCAGGTGCTCTCTGAGCTGTGATACAAATGCAGCCTTGATGTGCAAGCAGCTGTTATCGTGAGAAGTAAAACTGAGGGATTGGGTGCTGGCACTCAAAGTGAGGAGAGAGTAGAAGACATGGAGGCAGGTGGATGCTGGGCCCACCACTGCTGCTAACTGGCAGTTCTGTGAAGTGGAATAAACAGAGGGGGTACGCACCCAGAGGCCAGGACGGAGCATGATGTGTGGTGGGTTCTGGGTACAGGAAGGTTGGGGGTAGTGAGAATATCAGGAACTAGGCTTGCAGGAGTGAGCATGGCAGGGACATGGAGATCTGGATGTGACGTGAACTTCAGTGATACTGAACAGACACGTGAGGGAGGGGATGAATGGATAGATAAATGTAAGGTGAATTAACGCATGAGTGCATATTTTAACTAGTTGTGCCTGCACCGTTCTGAAGCTACTTTAGGGAAGTGAGGGCTCGTAGAAGTAGACCTAGCCTGCAGGCTCACTTCCCTTTACCTACCTGCCCACAGAGAAGAGGCACATGAAGAAAATGGCACTGGCAAAGGCCTCAGGGTCAAAATCGCTCCCCAGGATGTCAATCACGCGCCCAGAATAGTGAGGGATTAAGGTCTCGCCTGCAAGAGGCATGCATGCGCTGTAATTGGTTTCACAAAAGGTTTTCTTCCACCTCCAGCCCCACACATTCGTCCCCACTCACCCAAAACAGCCAACACCAGGAAGAAGAAGGCGGCGGCCAGGAAGGGCAGGTCTGGCCTGGAGAGCTTCAGCAACCTCCACATCAGAGCTCGGCTGTTCTCCTGGCCCTGTGTCTTCTCCCCGGCTCCGGGGGCGCTCAACACAGCCCACACTGCCCAGCTCAGCCCGGTTGCCCCGTACCCCACCAGCAGCCAGGTCCAGGACGCCGAGGCCACTCGGACTGGAGGCGCGCTCACGGCCCCTGCCACCAAGGCTCTCAGCGAGAGAAACAGCGGGGTGGCCAGGCCAAGCGGGAGCAGCAAGGGCCCCACCAACCCCAGCAGCCCTCCCAGCTTTAGCAACCCCCATAGTCCTCCAAGCCGCACGGCCCCTTCCAGCCAAAGTCCGGGGAGTCCTTGGGGCAGCAGAACCCCCACGGTCCCCCGAAGCAGCCAGAGTAAGGCCAAGTCCACCAGCAGCAAGGAGGCCCAGGGTCTCAGGTCCGGGAGCGGCATGGCGCGACCTAGAGGCAGAAGGTGAGTTGATAACGGGTCTTGGCCCTTCTGCAGCTACCCGCCTGTGCCCGCCGTCCAGGCGCTCCAGGCTGGCTCCAGCCTCGCCCCGCAGGCTCTGGTACCCGACGGTAGCGCGCACCTCCCGCACAGGCGGCGCTCAGGCTCACACTTTAGGGGGGGTCTAGTCCTCCAGACGCGGCTCAACCCGCTCCAGGGACTCCAGAAGTCCCATCTTACTCTCACCCGCACTTCCCCACTACCACCAACATTACACACACACATTTTCCCCGAGACCACAGGAGTCCAAGCAGGGGCGTGGGATGAGAAACAAGTTAAGACGTCTCTGTTAGCATACCAGTTTCTGTCCCCGTCAGCTCAGCAGCGACGGCGGCGGCCCTGGAATCTTGGGGCCCCGAGGACTGAGTTCTGAAGCCACTGCCTCGGTCTCAGCCTCGCTCCCCACCCCGGCCGCCCCCTCGCCTTGGCAGCCAAGCAGCCCGTGCGCGCCTGGCTTTCGCTTTCGCTTCCCATCCCGGCTCCCGCTGGGCTCCAGCAGCCACGCGGGGGCGCGCGAGACCAGAGTGCGCTGCACCTGCGCGCCCCGACCTCCCTGGACCTCTCCGAAAACTACAATCGCCTGCGTTTTTCATTGTCATTCGGTAAAGCTATGGTAAGGATTGGGCTGTTCTTTAGCTGGAGAAATACTGAATTTGCTCAAGGGTACCATCCCAAGCTCCAAAGTTGCTTTAAGCAGTGTCCTCTTGGCTCCTTGCAAGTTTAGGTTTTAAGATACTGGAGTAAAAACAATCATACTCTGAGGTCCCAGCCACTGTCACCTGACCAACGGGTCTCTCCACTTACAGGCTGTGAAAATAGAGGTGCCCTGGGCTTCCCAGCCGCGCCCCCTGAGCCCGGCACATGCCCAGACATCTCTTCACTGTCACTCCGTGTTCCCACCCGAGATCTTGGGCTCAAGAGGGGAGAGCCCAATGCTGCATTTGGTTTCCTGGTGAATTTATCCCGGATTATACCAATAATCAGATATCTATGGACCCTGCCTGACCCAAAGCCACCTATAAAATATGCAAATTCATTGATTCTACACATTCTAGGAGTAACTCTTCAGGTTGAAACTATTTCGAAAAGAAGGAGGAGGAGAAGGTGAAGACGAAGCAAAACGTGGTCCTCAAAGGAAGGCTCGTTGAAATGCCAACCCATTGCTGAAATGTGGTCAGTGAGTCAGTTTAAGTTTAAAATGGGGACACTGAAGGTCTAAAGTAGGGGATCACTAGCGTTTTTCTAACCCTGTGCATTCTGGGATTTTAAAGATCTCTCCCCCTTGGGAGCCAATGTTATAATGTAGGGTGTAAACCTGCCGACTGTAGGGTGTAAAGACTGTGGCCCTGGCACCACGCGTGCACTAACTAGTCCTGAGCGCTAGCTGCTCTGCTTCTGGTTTAGCTGCCTGCTAGCATACCTTGGAAAGCAGCAGGAGGTGGCCCAAATGCCACATGGGAGACCCGAATGAAGTCTGGCCTAGGGCCACCGGGGAGTGAACCAGCAGACAGAAGATCTCTTTGTGTGTGTCTCTCTGTGTGTGGCCCTCTCTGTCTCTCTAGCTTTGCCTTTCAGACATTTTTTAAAGATTTATTTATTTTTATTGTCAAGTCAGATTTACCAAAAAAAGGAAAGACAGGGAAAAAAATCTTTCATCCACTGATTCACTCCCCAAGTGGCCACAACGGCCAGAGCTGAGTCATCTGAACCCAGGAGCCAGGAGCTTCTGCTTGGTCTCCACGTGGGTGCAGGGTCCCAAGACTCTGGGCCGTCATCAATTGCTTTCCCAGGCCACGAGTAGGAAGCTGGATGGGAAGTGAAGCAGCTGGGATACGAACTGGTGCCCATATGGGATCCCGGCACATGTAAGGTGAGGACTTTAGACATTAAGCTACCACAGTAAACCCATATACTTTTTTTTTTTTAAAGAAGACCTTGTCACAACAAAAAGTATTGCACCCTCAACTACTGCCTCCTGCTCCAAGCATTTCCTCTAACTCTGCCTTGGGTGGTGATGTGGTCTACAGTCCATGTCCGCTTCCCATGCCCAGCATGTTTAAGAAATCTCCTTCTGGAGTCAGCATGGAGGCTCAACAGGCTACTCCTCCACTTGCAAGCACTGGCATCCCATATGGGTGCCAGTTCATGTCCTGGCTGCTCCACTTCCAGTCTAGCTCCTGAAGATGGTCCAAAGCCTTTGGAGCCTGTACCCGAGTGAGAGATCTGGAAGAAGTTCCTAGCTCCTGGCTTTGAATCAGCTCAGCTCCAGGCACTGTGACCATTTGGGGAGTGAATCAGCAGATGGAAGATATTTCTCTCTCCATCTCTCCTTCTCTCTGTGGATCTGTCTTCCTAATGAATATAAGTAAATCTTTTTTAAAAAAATCTGCCTCTCATTTCGAACATGGGTCATGCAATTTTTTCCCTCATCCTCTCCATTTTAAGGGGCCCTCTTAATCATCCTGTCACCTGCCATCAGGCAGGACACATCAGGAGACTGCACGCCTAACATCCATCCTGATGCTCATGAGCCAGTGTTTTCCAAGTGCATTCTGGGGTCACAAGTACAGCTTTATGATTTCCACACTGCCGTATGGTGGGAGCTTTCTCTTCTCTCTGCAAGTCAGGAATCCCTGCTCCCAGTAGCCCCAGCCATTGCCCATGGACCACGCAGGCTGCATCTCTTTAGACAGAAGCCTCAACTGAGTGAAGCCACAGACCAGTGTCCACTCACAGCCACGGTCAGCTAGCCTGGGCCCTGGAAGCCTAATGTGGGAAGGAACCCCGGAGGGAAACACAGGGATGTACAGGTTTGAGCCCCTTCTCTAGAAGTCTCTTTTCCTAATCCTTCTCCCAATAGCCACAGCCACAACACGGGGCGTCGCTAACCGTTCGGCTTTATTGTGCTTAGTGGGGCATTCAGGGGGGCTCCCTACACAGGGAAAACACACAAGGGTGTGCCCACCGCCCCCGTAGACTGCTAAGCCTGTTCCCTGCCGCTCGGCAGCCCCTCCTCCTGGGCTTGAAGCCGGTGCTGGTCCTTGAGTGGGCCAGGCAGGGGCCAAGGAAGCCTGGCCGATGGTCGCAGCATCACTGCATGGTCTCCCGGTAGTGGTACATCAGGTCACTGACGTCTGTGCTCTCCACCTTCACCCATCCATCCTCCTTCATGTGGTACACTGTGGGAGAGAAGAGCAGAATGACCTGTCAGTGCCCCCAGGGTGTCAATGCACTTCCCACTCTGGATGCTCCCTGACCTTCATTCTCATCCCCAGGATGTACATTGTGGCACAATGGCTTATGCTGCTGCTTGGAGACCTACATTCCACAGCCACAGGGACTGGCTCCAGTCCCCAACACTCAGCCACTTCCTGTACAAACCCAGCTTCCTGCTGACATGAACACAGAAAGCAGTAGATGAAGACCCCATCATCCAGGAAGGAGACTCAGATGGAGCTCCTGGCTTTGGCCTGGCCCAGTCCAGCCAGCATTTAGCAAATAAATCAGCCAGTAAAAGACTTTCTCTCTCTCTCTCCTCTCTCTCTTTTCCCACCACCCTCCTCCCCCTCCCTTCCGAATAAATACATTTTAAGCATAATGTCTGTTTCCCTTCCACCAAGGTCTCTTACTATTGACTACGCCTCCAGAATAGCTGTCTCGGTGGGTGGCATGCACAATAGCCCTGCGGCCCAGGTCATAGGCCTCCTCAGGGCTGAGGTCCGGCCGGTAGCCGCTGTCCATAACCCCATAGGCATATGTGTTCCCACTGCCGGTGGAGAACATGGTTCCTGACAGCCGTGTCCCGTTCTCATCCACGTAGTAGAGTCCCGGGCCCTAGATGAAGAAGGAAGCACTCAAGATGAGGGGCTTGTTAGCAGCCAGAGGTTTGGCTGCAAGTCATAGAACCGTGGATTGAAAAGTGTAAAGCAGGACGTAGGCATCTGGCTCAGTGGATAACACAAAGCTAAAACATTGGACCCCTTATCAATTCCTGGCTCACACTCCTGATTCCAGCTCCCCGCCAAGCCCTGGGAGGATGTAGGTGCTGAGTCCCCACCAATCAGACAGAAAACTGCATTGCACTCTCAGCTCCTCCCCTGGCTGAACCCCTGCCACTTCAGCCATTTGAAGAATGAGCCATCAGATGGGTGCCCTTCTTCTCAAATACATTTTAAAAATAAGAAAAGTAAAATTCATGGAAATAGAATGTATTTAAAATGAAAATTACAAATGGACATTTGAACTATGCCAATGCTGTGTAAAGTCATCTGAACGATGAAATAGAAAGAGAGAATCAACTTGAATTAGACATTCTAATAAAAGGGTCAAGTTTTTAATACAAACGGCAGTGCAGAGAATATCAAAGCAGCCCCAGAACCAAGTGCTCTGGGGTGGGGTGGGGGGACAGGGGCTGCCTCATCCTTGGGGGTGCGGGGGCGCTCACCTTCTTGTCCCAGCCGCAGATCATGCTGCCCATGGAGAGGCCCATGCCCCGGTACTGGTACATCATGTTGGAGAGCAGTTTGGAGGCAGCTGACACCGAGATGCGCTCCCCATTCCGAAGGTAGTACAGCCTGGGGGAGGGGCACTTAGAAAGTTAGCTCTCTCCCACTCCCTGGGGACCAACTTGCTAGGATCTAACCATCAGGGGAAGATGTGAAATGTAGAGGACCTAAAGCAAGCTGAAAAGCCAACTCTTCCACAGGGGTCCAGGGTGCCAGGGCTAAGACTGAGGAAGCATGTGGCTGAGGTGTGAGGATACTCTCGCCCCAAGGTTGCTTGCACAATCTGCCACACCACTAAGAGGGACCTCAGGGGTTAGGGGTGAGAAGCAGCAACAGACCCCTAGGCACTGATCCCCAACACCCGCCCCCCCCCCCCGCAAGTCCTCCACGGCCACCAGCTGAAAAAGAGGACAGGAGGTTAGGCTCACCTGCACTCCTTGGCCAGCAGCCTCTCCCAGTACTGGCAGTCCGCTGCAGAGCCAGACATGGTGCCCAGCAGGTAAGGGTTAATCTCAATCACCTTGTTCACCCTGATGGTGTCTGGAAGAAGAGGGGTATGAGGCAGGGGGAGGGGTCTCATGGCTCTCCCTGTGTGTCATCAGTCAGCATTGGGCTACTAGTGTGTGTGGTGTTGGGAGGGGCAGCCCAGCTCCTCAGACTGTCCCCAGGGAACACTCACCAATGTAACTTCCCGCGGAGGCACGGGAGTCCACAGCAACCACCACTCCATGCTGGAACTTGAAGGCAAGTGTGGTGGTGCCATGGGCCATCTCGATCTGCACTCTTCTGTCTCCATGCTGGGCCACAGATTGCAAGAACTCAGTCGGCTGATGAGAGAGAAGAGGTAGACTGTGGGAGCTTGCACAGCTCAGGGCAGGGCTGCTCCGAGACAGGGAGTGAGGGAGAGGGGTAACATGCAGGTAAACAAAATCCCAGCAAGGACAGGGCTGGAGAGAAGCAAGTCAGACACCCACCTTTCCCACGTTTCCTGAGCCAAGACAATGAAGGGAACCGAAGCTACAGTAACTAAAACTTGAATAGGGTTTCCATTCATTCATCCCCCAAAAGGCACCTTTGGGATATCAGCATCCTCCTTGCACCAAAAGAGGCTAGAGACCTAAACTCACTGAGTCACACTGCAGCGCAAGGCAGAGGTGTCCAGCCCCCCGGGGGCACGACTCTCCACTAAGGCACAGTTTCCGCACAGTCCCCATAACCTAGGTCACCTTAGCCCTGACACAAGAACAAGGAAGCTCCCTGGTCCTCCCAGGGGCTCTCCCTCCTCACGGCTCCCTCTCTGCCACAATCTGCACCTCCTTGGCCCTCTGGTCCCCAGACCCAGGCGGTAGCTCCCAGTTGATTGCTGAGCTCGCGGACCACAGGAGTGTGCCTGCCTCGGCAGGGCAACGTCTAGTCAGACCTTCCCTTGCGCAGCCCTCAGGACTTCCTCACTGTGCCAACCTGCATCCCCCGCGGGAGGGCGAGCTCCGGAGAGTGCAGGGAGAAGGTGTAGTGTCCCGGGTCCGAGCCAGACTTCCTTCCTGCCGCCGGCTCGGTCCATTCCGCTTGGCAGCTTCGCGAGGTTCCGCACACGTCCAGGAGCGCCATGATGGCCCGACACCCGGAGATTCGTCGGCTCTTGCAGGAGGAAGTGAAAGCGAAAGCCGCGCAGCGCGCGGGGAGGGAATCGGCCTTTTCCCCACATCCTCCTGCCTTTTCCAAGAAGCCGAAAGCGGCTGACGGAGCCGGGAATTTCGTGCTGGGGAACAGGCTCAGCGCTCCACCTGCCCCGGAGTTTGGGGACTGGGTGGCCAAGGAGATAAAGGCGAACGGGGGACACCTTTGAAAGACCCTTGGTGAAAGGTCGCAGCCAGAGCCACTTGCTGGAGAGGTGTATTTGGGAAACACAACAGGAATGTGTGGGGTGCGGCTTCCTAGGGGGGTAACCCCAGCCGGAAAGCCGAAAGCCAGCAAGTGACTGGGGCCCCTTTCCTCTGCTGTTCATCTGAGCATCACTTGACAGTCCCGGAGCAGAGCCGGGAGAAAGGGGCACTGCTTCCCGAGGACAGGTGCCGGGGCAACCGGCCAGACGGTGGACCCCCCGGGGTGGGGAAGGGGGACGCCAGTGAGAGGGCGCGACACCTGAATCTTGAGACTTGGTTCCCACACAACAGCCCCGCACATCAGCAGCACCCGCCAGTTTCCAAGTCCGCAGACTGCCTGCAGCGTCCCGACCGCCTCCGCACTGCGTGTTACGCCTCGCTGGGTCCATGCCTCCAAACCCCGCCCTTCCTTGCAACTTGCGCCCACTTCATCTGCCCAGCAACTCCCTCCGTCACACTGCCCAGGAGGAGGGCATTCACCAGAGAACTTGGCGGGCTGCCTCGAGGCTGCCTGGGGTGGTACTACTTGCCAGTGGCTGAGCAATTGTTCCGGAAGCCCCAGCAACGTGTGGTGGTGCAGTGTGGGCACCTCAGCGCGCTAGCAGCCTGCTTGCCTTCCCGCTGTGCAAGGGGGAGGTGGTGGAGAGGAGGAGACAAGGGGATTCACAAAAAATGGAAAAGGCCAGAGGTGTACTTAGGGCTCAGGAAATTAGCGATGCTGGGCCCCGCGTGGTGGCCTAGCGGCTGAAGTCCTCGCCTTGGACGCCAGGATCCCATATGGGCACCAGTTCTAATCCCGGTGGCTCCACTTTCCATCCAGCTCCTTGCTTGTGGCCTGGGAAGGCAGTAGAGGAGGGCCAAAGCCTTGGGACTCTGCACCAGTGTGGCAGACCAGGAGGAAGTTCCAGGCTCCTAGGTTCGGATCGGCACAGAACCAGCCATTGAAGGTCACTTGGGGAACGAATCATCGTACAGAAGATCTTCCTCTGTGTCTCTCCTCATCTCTGAATATCTGACTTTGGTAGAGAGAAAGAAAGAAAGGAAGAGAGAAAGAGAGAAAGGAAGGAAGGAAGGAAGGAACAAACAAACAAACCAGCAATGCTAATGGCAGAGCCCAGGCTGCTGGAATAGGCAGGAGCCGGGGAGTCTATCAGTGCCAAACAAACAGGACACAGCATGAACCAAAACACCGATTTTATTACAAATATTAACATCCAAGGGGCGTTTATTGGCCAGGGTGTATCCTGAACCATGCTGGAAGAGCCAGTCTTCCTTTTCTGGCTTTCTAAGCTGTCCTTATGAGTCCCACAAGTACCCGAGCAGCCTCCTCTGCCCCAGGAACTGAGCTGCACTGAGCTGTGCTAAAAGCCCATGTCCACCCTCCAGGAAGCCTGGGACACGGGGGGAGCCTGACAGGAGACAGCAGCAGTCAAAGTATGTTCCCAGACTCTCCCAGAAGTTCCATTTTAGGATGTAACTCCAAGATACCCACTCTACACCTTGCTCCTAAGTTCTCCATCATGCCGAGGAGAGCTAAACAGATGGAATGTGCCGGCCAGAGCTCACTGTCGCTCTGGGGCGCCTGCCGGTGCCTGCACCATGGCCCAGTAGCGGCCCCTGTTCTTCATGAGCTGCTGATGGGTGCCCTCCTCACAGACTTTGCCTTCTTCCAGAAACAGGATGTGGTGTGCCCGCTCCACCAAGCTGAGACGCTGAGTGATGAGAAGCACAGCGCGAGAGTCCTTTTCGGGACTGTCATACAGGATCTGCTCCACCTGCAGAAAGGGGAGGGGGACTGTGTCACAGCTGGGGACCCAGGACAGACTTCCTGGGGTCCCTGCCTGCAACCCCAGCACTGTGAAGAATCCCGTTCTGGTGCTGGGCTACCAACCCTCTTCATGGGACCTGCAGTCTTAAGGGAGCAGAGAGTTCGAGGATCTGAGTGTGGCAACCTGAACTTGGGTCCCAGCTCTGCGACTCAGCAGCCACATTTAGCCCCCATCAGGTTGTCTGTGCACAAGATGAGGATCACAGTGCCTAGTTCACAAGGATTCGTGCTGAATACGTGGCCAACACAGTGCGTACCTAGCATGCAATCCTAATTCATGCTCACATTATTAGGGTGGTCTTTTCCTTATGTTGGACTTTTGTACTACGAGGTTTGCAGGAAGCTAACAGGAGTGTGGAAGTCAGGGACTACTGTGCACAGCTATGATGCTGGTGCCACTAACGTGGGATGAGTGACAGGAGCCAGACTGAGTGGGCCACAGGTACAAAAGAATCAGCGCTCTCACCCGGAGCTGGTTGTCTGCATCCAGGGCACTGGTGGCATCATCCAGGATGAGCACTCGTGGCTTCCGGATCAAGGCTCGGGCCAAGGCCACTGCCTGCCGCTGACCCCCTGACAGTCGACCTCCAGCCTCCCCGACATCTTCAGAGACAAAAGCCAAGATGAGAGCTGAGTTTACACTCAGGTACACACACACACACACACACACACACACACACACACACACACACACAAGAGGACTCTCCATGCAGGCACACACATACACACACACACACAAGCTGGGTTCCCACACAGGTGCACACAAGAATACACACAATAGCCAGGTCTCCACACAGGTACATGCGCACACAAGAGTTGGGTCTCCACACAGGTGCACACCACACACATACACAAAAGCTGGGTCTCTGCACAGATGCACACAAGGATACACACAAAAGCTGGGTCTCCACACGGGTATACACCACACACACACACACACACAAGAGCTGGGTCCCCACACAATTGCATGCACACACACACACACCAAGGATTGGCAGATTTGGCCGCATAGGGGAGGCTCTGGGAAGGTGAATTGCATTGAGAACAAAGCAATCCCAGAAACCAGATCTTCCATCTTCACAACCATGTCCGTGGGTACAAGGAACTCATGAATAAAAGCAGGACTGACTGGGGTTTCAGTAGAGCTGTGTGGGTACCTGTGTCATAACCCTGGGGGAATCCAGAAATGAAATGATGGGCCCCAGACTCTGTGGCAACAGCTATGATGTCTTCCATAGCCGGCATCTCCGACAGCCCATAGGCAATGTTTTCTCGAAGACTTCTTCCAAACAGCTGTGGTTCTTGCCCCACTGCAGCCACCTGCGACAGGGTATGATGCAGAGGAATGTGGCAGCAGGCTGAAGGCTCCAACCTGACAGCATGTACCAAAGCCACAGGCCCTCTCTCCTGGCCACACTCCCACCTCATCCCCAGCTCACTGAGTTCATCTCACCTGCTGCTCCCATCCACCCCGGCCACCTCCTGGCTCACCTGGCTGTGCAGGTAGTGGTGCTCATACTGGGGAAGGGGCTCCCCGTCCAGCAGCAGGCATCCCCCGGTGGGCTGGTACAAGTTCTGCAGCAGCGCAGCCACTGTGCTCTTGCCAGATCCGTTGGGTCCCACCAGCGCAGTCACCTTGCCTGGATGGAGTGTGAATGTCAGCCCCTGGAGGCCAGAGAATCACACGTAAGAGACAGAGCAAGGTCCCTCGCCTCGACACAGTCACTGTCTTGCGATGTCTTATCCCAAAGAAATAAAAAAAAAATGGCAGAATACAAGAATACTTCCAGAATTGTGTGGAAAATGAAATGAAAAGATAATTTGCTTCAGTGCATTGATATCCAGGCATAGTTTTTTTTTTCACAATATTCATTTTCCATGAATTTTTTGAAGTATTCTCCCCCAGACATGGCTGTTGAGTTAAGGTCTACCCAGGGTGGAAGAGATGGGTAAAAACACAAGTGAAGGTAGTAAACCATGATGACACACCCCTGGAGCCAGGTACCACCAGGAACTAGAAAAGCTCACACATGGAAAACAGCAGCAAGGATGAAGACTGGAGACATGCATTTTGCTGCAGCAATTTTTTGAATCAATAGAGCCTTCTCTTTGTAACTTCTCCTCCCACCCTCCTCGGAAGCCCAAAACGATTCTTAAGTTTGGAGTTTATGGACCTGGTCACACTTATCATTACCTTGGAAGGGTTGGAAAGGAAATACTCTATGAAGTAGGCTGAAAGCAGAATGGAGGGCAGCGTTGAGCGCTGGGGCAGTGAGATACAGAGTTTCGCAGACTGTACCTGCAGCACCAAGACTTCTGGATGGTTTGGATAGGCGAAAGAGACATCTTGGAACTGAACACAGCCCTCCAGGCTCTTGGGGACCAGCAGACCACTGGGTGGGCAGCAAGGGGTCCGGTCCAGATATTCAAATATTTTGTCTGAGGAGCCCAGAGCCTTCTGCAAACGGGGATAGATGGAGAGCAGGACCTGGGGTGGGGAGGGGAGAAGAACAGTGAGAGGGCAGTACCGACACCTGATCTGTTCACCAGCCTTAGAAGAGCGGTGTCAAGAGCAGAAGGGAAGTGCCGCTGATGGTGACAAAACAGGGGAAGGAACTGCACTGGGACACGGAACTGCAGCATGCTCACCTCCACAGCCACAGTGAACTGGATCTGATAGAGAACAAAGGTGACGAGGTTCCCACTGCTCACAGCCCCACTTGTCACCAGCTGGCCACCCAGGTACAGGATTGCCACCTTCAGCAGCATGCCAGAGATCTGGAGAGAGAACATAGGGAAGGGGGTTCAGAGTAGAGTAATCAAGAGGGCTCACAAAGCACCAAGCAAGAAAAATTAAACAAAATTTGTTTTAAAAGGTCACATCATTCCCACTTTCTGAAGTGAGGTAATAGTTTTAAAGAAGATAAACTCCTTCTTGCCAGTGCTCCAGAACCAGCAAGTGAAGCAGCAGACTAGGAATTCATATATTTTTCCAGATTTGTTGATTTAAAAGGCTGAGTGGCAGAGATGGAGAGACAGACAGGAAAATCTTCCATCGGATGGTTCACTCCTCAAATGGAAACAACAACCAGGGCTTGTCCATGCTGAAGCGAGGACCCACCCAGGTCGCCCATGTGGGTGGCAGGAGCCCAGGTACTTAGGCCATCATCTACTGCTTTCTCAGGCACAATAGCAGGGAGCTGGATCAGAAGTGAGCAGCCAGAACTCAGGTCAGCTCTGAAACTCGGAATGCTGGTGCCTCAAGTGGCAACTTCACATGCTGTACCATGATGTGGACCCCCAACTAGGAGCTAACGATGGCTAGTCTAGTTCTCCTCCCATGACATCACAGACGGCCTCATCCTTAACTCTGGCTTCCAGTAGTTCATCCACAGAACCAGTGCCAAGGAGGCCAAGACCCAGGAAGCTTTGATTCCCTTAGTGTCCCCTGAAAGGCACCAGAAGGCCTTAGGCTGAGAACTCACAGCATCTCTCCGCCTCTTGTGATGGCATGTATTCTGCATGCTGCAGTGAAAGGAAGTGACATGGTGGGGAACCAGGCACACTGAACAAAGGGAAGCCTCACACTGGTGGGGCGAAAACACTGAGCTCCCAGAGGAGGGGGAACGAGAGGAAACGTGAGCGGGATGCGGGCGTATCAGGAACAAGGGAACATTCAGTGCTCACACTGGTGGTCCAGAGGTTAACTGAATAGGCCACGGCCTGCTTCTGGTTGAGCATCTTCATTTCCTGCAGCTTCTGCCTAAACTTGCGGGCCTCCCCCTCCTCGTTGGCAAAGCTCCGGACTGTAGGCATAGCTGACAGAGCTTCCAGGGCCACCTGGCTGGACTGCGCCAGAGAGTCCCGCACCTGCGCTTCCAGTGACTGCGGAGACACAGACAAGAGAAGCCAAGGGTAAGAACACTTAAAGCCACCTGGTTGGCGCTAAAGGTTAAGGGTAGGCAGAGGGACGTGAGACAAGAGACAGGGACATGGTTTGGCCCCTGATACCAGAGAGATGCAGAGGAAAGGACTATGATTCAGCCTAGGCTGGGGATGGTATTACTAGCAGTAGACAGGGATTAGAAGACCCAATGAACAGGAAGAGCCCGCTGAGCAAGCTGGGAACACCTTCAGGATTAAGGAGCCCCGGGGACATGGAGAATCAGGGTTCCGGGAAAGGGACCTGCATCTGGGAGGCGGGGTTTGTGTGGACTGAGCCAGCTCCCAGCACATACCTGATGCCATTTCCCCATCTTCCTGGGCAGAAGGAACAGCAGAGGCAGAGCAGCCAGCGTGACCATGGTGAGGGACAGTGACCCCCAGAGCATGAACCCCAGGAGACACAGCCCTCGTACCAGGTACCACTGCAACAGATTCAACTCCTCACCCAGAGACTCGCTCAGGGTGGACGTGTCCTCTGTCACCCGAGATGTGATGGCACCTGCGGCAGGAAGGGGGAAGAGAGTGGAGAAAGTGAGGAAGGTCCTAGGTGGTGGGAAGAACTGACAGGGTGTCAGCAAGGTGGTCTCAAGAGGCTGGGACAAGCGCTGGGGGAGGTTGGTCATCTCAGTGCAGGGAGGAGGGGTGCTCACGAGAGTGATCCTGGACAAAGACCTTCATTTGAACTGTCAGGTGTGCACATGAGCTTCTGCTTCTCTGATTTCAGATTTCCACGCTACACACACGGGCAGAGCTTCTGCTTGACCTGAGCTGGAGCGCACAGCAGGAGCGTGTGGCAAGCCTGGGCCTCGAGAGCCTGGCTGCAGCCCCAGGTGGTTCTCAAGGTCACACACAACCAAGCCAGAGCCGACATGTAGGATTTCCCTCTGTGTAGTGAAGTGGTTGGACCTCATGATATCAAAATTTCCAGATTTGAAATTCTGGATTTCTACTTAAGTATCTGTGAAAGAAATTCTTAAACACAGCTTTTTCAGAGCCAGCACAGTGGCACATTGGATTAAGCCACAGACTGCAGGGCCAGCCTTCTCTGTGGGCACCCATTTAAGTCTCGGCTGCTTTACTTTCAATCCAGCTCCCTGCTTATGGCCTGGGAAAGCTGTGGAAAGCAGTGGCCCCCTGAGAGACCCAGAGGAAGCTCAGGTTCCTGGCTTTCACCTGGTGCAGCCACAATGGGAAGTGAGCCAGAGACAATATTCTGCTCCTGAGATACCTCAAAAAATAACAGTAACCCCTGTGAACATGGCACTGTGGAGTACCACCGGGCATCGGGCTGCAGCCTGCTCCAAGCCTTGGCATCCGCCCACCCTGCCAGCTTCTGTCCTGGCTGCTGTGGGCAAACACCATCCAGACACACTGCTCACGGGGCCCACTCTGCTCTCAGTGTGCAAATTCACAGAGAAACACGAATGTGCAACAATCAAGAACGGTACTGGGTCAGGGAAAGCAGCAGTTTTGCACAGGAAGCCTTGGGAGATGCTGTGTGTGTGCTTGAAGTTGGGATCAAATTGAAAGAAGAGGAGCAGGTGCTTTGGAAAGTGTACAGGCTGCTAGGGAACTCTCCTCCAACAGAAGTTACTGGGTTGAATGAGGCCCTCACAGAAAGCCCAGGACTCCTCAGCAGACCGAGTTAGGGAAACGGCTAGCTCATCAGGATGCCTCCAATCCTTCGGAACCTCAGGGAGCAGCGTGTGAGCGACACCTGGCATGTACTGAGCCGTGAAGGTGGGGAGTAACAGCCCAGCAGAGTTACTAGTGAAACTAGTGGTGGACAGAGGATTTAAAATCACAACTTTTAGCAATATTGATGGGAAGAGACACAATTCTCCAATCAGCTACTGGGAAATAACACCCCAGAACTGTATAATAATTATAGATCAACACAACGTGTGTCTTTTTCCCAACAGCTTGTGACTTTCACACTAAGCACTAGGCACTAGCATTCAGAATGCATGAAATTATCTGTAGTTAAAATAAAAGAAGTTTAAATACATAGTATAATTCAAGGACAACAATGTTATCTTAAGAAGCCTTCTGCAACATTGTAATTTGCCTATTCCCATTCCTGGATTGGGATCAAAATGCACAGTGAGGGGCTGGCACAGGGGTACAGAGGAGTAAGCCGCAGCCCGCTGCACCACATCCCATATGGACACCAATTCATGTCCCGGCTGCTTCATTTCTGATCCAGCTCCCTGCTTGTGGCCTGGGAAAGCAGTGGAGGACGGCCCAAAGCCTTGGGACCCTGCACCCACTTGGGAGACCTGGAAGAAGCTCCTGGCTTTGTATCGGCTCAGCTCCGGCCATGGCGGCCATCTGGGGAGTGAAACAGTGAATGGGCAGTATCTCTCTTTCTGTCTCTCCCTTTCTGTAATCTGACTTTCACATAAAATAAACATTTTTTTTTCCTTCTAAATACATAGTACTCTTTCCACAGGAAGTAACTGGAAGTAAAGAATAGCTTTTGTTAGTTGCATATGTCAGGTAAACACGATCCCATCTCAATTTTGCTATATGTGGCATCACCTGATGCTGTTTTACACAGCAAAGCAAGACAAGCAGACTAAAATGCTTAACATCCTCATTAGAAAGCAAACAGCAGACATTACAGAAAGCCATGGGGTTGTAAGCAGTGACCCAAGACTGGGGATACGAAGAGCATGAAAGACGGTGAGATTCATGAGCACCTGTTTGGTTTTGTTGGAAAAACTCCGTCTCCTGGCGCAGGACAGCCCGAAACACCTCTCCTTGCAGGTGGGTGTGAGAGCGGCCCATGCTGCTGTTGTAGAGTCCATCGCCCACAAACTCCAGCAGGGCGCTAGATGGAATCAGGAAGAGAGCTTAGGGAGCGGTCGCCAGGCCTCAGCCCCTCGCAGAAGCACCCTGTGCTGCCAGCCCCAACTTGCAGCTCCCTCTCTCCCGGGCTCCCCATTCTCGGCGCCCAGACCTGGCTATGGTGAGAACAGACATGAGAGTTATGTTCCTCATGAAGGTGGTGGCTGCTGTGTCCTGGAGAATCCAGTCGGTGAGGCGGCCCGTGAAGAAAGGGATGGCCATCTCCCCTGGCGAGAGAGGGGAGAGAGGTGTCGGCCTGGCAGGGGAGGGTGATCAGCCAGAACCAGCCTGCCCCCAGCGGCCCCTTCACGGTGACCCTGGAGAAAGGTGGGGTCCCAAGGCTGGAGAGACCACCTGCTCTGCACAGTGTTCTGGCTGTCCCATCACACCTTCCTGCAGGTTAACTAAGAAGGCTGGAGATCAAGGGGGCCTGTCAGAGGCCAAGCCCTGGGGCCTAGAGACAGGATGCACCCTGGGGCGCAGGGCAGGGGCAGAACAGGCCTCTGGGATGCCTAATGCCCATCACAGCCCCCAGCTCTTCACAGCCCACGGGTCTACACCTTGATCCACATGTGCCAGAACCCACTCCACTCTCCTTCACCCTTACCCTCCAGGGCCCTTGACCCTGCCACCTGCTTACCCAGGCAGGAGAGAACCAGCAAGGTTAGCACCAACGGCAGGCGGCGAATCTCCGGTTCCAAGAAGCCCAGGAGCCTTCGCACAGCGTCTGCGGAGCCCCCAAGCCCGCCGGGGCGCGCCAGCCCCTTCAGCCTGTGCCACAGGGCGACCGCGGACAGGGCGGCGGCATAGCTGAGCGCGAAGGCATCGGGGCGGCTGCCCCAGTGCAGGATCCGGGCGCCGTCAGCTGTCCCGCGCCTTCCCCACGAGCCCAGCTCGCGGAACAAGGCGAGTCCGGGCAGCGCCAAGCCCAGCGCCGCTGCCAGCGGCTCCCAAGCGGCCAGGCATCCCGGGACGCGCGCGGCCCCGAGCACCCCGCGGGCGGCGGCCCGCAGCACGGCCCAGCGGCTCAGGCCCACCGCCCACACCCGGAGCAGCGGCGACGCCCAGGGGACCAGCAGCGAGAAGACCCCGGGCAGCGCGACCCGCAGCAGCGTCCAGTCGGCCAGCAGCAGCAGCAGCGACGCGCCCCAGGACGCGCGGGAGAGGCCGAGGCACCGGCCCCCAGCCGGCGGCCCCGAGCTCGCCATGGGCGCGCGGGCGTGCACCCGGGAGCCGGCCCGGCCAGGGAGTCGCCGCTGTCCCCGCGCGCCGTCCGGGACGCCGGGACGCACCGAGGGCGGAGGCCCAGGGGCCGGGCCGAGGAAAGTCCCCGCAACCGGCCAGTCCGGGCCACGCTACCAAGAAGCGCAGCGGGTTAGGGGAAAGGGAAACGGAAAGCGGGCTGCCGCGCCCTGGCCCTCCGCCCACTCGCAAGGCGAGGCGGCACTGGCTGGGCAGCAGCGCCGACGTCAGCTCCCAGGTCTTGGGGGGCAGCCCTGGAGCCCCGCTTTCCGCGCACACGGACCCCGGAGCGCGCTCCCTCGCTCCGCGGAGCCCCCCGAGCCAGTTTTCCCACCGACGCCGGGAGCCGGCCGGCGCGTCACCAGTCTCCGGGCAGATCCGCGGTGCTCGGGTTAGCGCCCGGTGCCACGCCCCCGCCGGAGCTCACGGGCGCCCTCTGGCGGGCGTGGCGAGGGGCGGGACCGCCGGCCGAGCGCTGACCTGCGCGCTCCGCCGGGCTGCGAACCTGTGTCAGAGGCGGCCGGGATGCTGCGGGCTGAAGCACCTGCGGGGGACTGGCCCCGGGCCGGCGAAGTGCACACCGGGGTAATGGGCCTGGGCTGGAGGGAAAGCGGAGGGGCGGAGGAGGTGGCGCGGCCGGGGAAACGTCGAGGAGTGCAGAGAATGACAGAAGCACGGGGGAAGTTGCTGGTAGCGGCCGGCGTTTGCACTGCGTACCGGACCTAGGAGGTCCTTCTGGGGAAAGGGGGTGGTTTAGGGTCGAGGAAAGGTCTCGTCCCCCCACTCTCCTAGGCTGGGGCCGGAGTCGAGCAGTGCTTTAACTTTGAGCTAGAGGAGTCAGGGCAAGCTGCGCTGAACTGCTTTCGCTTTCACTCTGATCTAGTTCCTAGGGGCTAGTTAAACCAGAGGTGGGGGCTCAGGGACAGTGCCAGCAGGAGAGGACGAGGTGCTGCTGGCAACGTGGAGACGGCTATGGGCGTTTGGTGGAGGCCTGGACAGCCCGCAGCCCAAGCGCTGATAACGGGTTCCCCAGCTTGGCTCAGTGGCAGCAGCCCCCGGTACCTGGCGGAAGGGGGAGGGGGCCTCCACACCTGTGACAGCCCCAAGGCTGGCTGGCTTCTGCTCTCACATGACACTCTTGGCTGGGGGGCGGCTTTGTCACACATAAGTGGAGCTACCCCTGGATGGGCTGATCTGTGGAGGCTGAGGATTGTAGCAGAAGGAGCTGGCTGCCAAGTAGACAGAGAAATGAGAAGTGAAGTAGAGGCAGAGGCAGGAGTTAGCCCTGGGGTTTAGTCCCAGCTCTGCTGTTCCTTCTCTGTGCCGCTGGGCACGTCATCTGCCTTCTGAAGGACTCCGCTTCCTCATTGAAGTCAACGGTTTTTCCATTTTCTTCCAAAGCAAAAGTAAAAAATCAAAGGGTGGCGTCACTTCCTTCATGCTTCCTTCAATCTTTCAGTGACCCGATCTCTCAAAATTAGCTCAGATTCCCTGGGGTGGCTTCTCTCTTGGTGCAGGTGCCTGTCCCAGCTGAGATGGGTGTCTGTTCACCTCTTGGTCAGAGAGTTCGTAAAGTGAGACCTTTCTTTTTGTTAAAGGTTCATTTATTTGAAAGATAGAGTTCCAGAGACAGAGATCTTCATCTGCTGGTTCACTCTCCAAATGGCCACAAGGGTCAGGGTTTGGGCCAGGCTGAAGCCAGGAGCTTCTTCCGGGTCTCCCATGTGGGTGCAGGGACCCAAGGACTTCGGCCATTTTCTGCCGCTTTTCCCAGCTGCATTAGCAAGGAACTGGTTCGGCTGTGGAACAGCCTGCATACAAGCTGGCATACATGCACAATGCCAGTGTCATAGGCTCAGGCTTAACCCACTATACCACAACACTGGCCCCAAGAACCTGTTTATATTTTTTAAAGATTTGTTTATCTTTACTGGAAAGGCAGATCAGATTTAAGAAGAGAGGAGAGATGAGGATCTTCCATCATTTTATTCACTGCACAAATGACCGCAACAGCAGGAACTGAGCCGATCCAAAGCCAGGAGCCAATAGCTTTCTCCAGGTCTCCCACACGGGTGCAGGGTCCCAAGGCTTTGGGCCATCCTTCACTACTTTCCCAGGCCATTAGCAGGGAGCTGGATGGGAAGTGCAGCAGCCAGGACACAAACCAGTGACCATATGAGATCCTGGCAGATGCAAGATTTAGCCTTTGAGCCACCATGCCAAAATCTTGTATTTTAAAGCATCTTGTGCCTTCCTTGCTGCTTCCCTCCAGCTTTGATTCCCAGCTGTACCAGCTGGTGACCTCTCAGTGCCACTCGTTGCATGGTACACTGATGGAGCTCGTCTGTAAGTAAATGGAGGGCAAGGGGGAGGATGCTGAGCCTCTCCCCATGTCTGTCTCCAAGGATATCATCCCAGCGCCCCTCTGTAGAGGACCCCAGGGAGGAGAGTAGAGGCTGAGGGATACAGTACAGTGCTGTGCTGTATAGCAACCAGCTGGGACATTCCCCTGGAACTGGATGAAGTAACAGAGAAAGTGGAAAGAGCACTCAATGCAGTTGGAGCCTACTCTGGAGCCAGCTGTGCCCTGGGCTACTGGTCAACCTTAGCCAGCCACCTGCCCTCTCTTAAGGTGCTTCATCTGCCATGGCATGGGGGACCCAGGCCCCTGGAGCCACAGCATGGGGGACCCAGGCCCCTGGAACCATGGCATAAGGAACCCAGGCCCCTGGAGCCTGACACTTTCTCCCTATGTGTCTGCAGACGACCATCATGGCGGTGGAGTTTGATGGGGGCGTCGTGGTGGGTTCTGATTCCCGAGTGTCTGCAGGGTGAGTGCCAGGGAAGACAAGCGCTGAGCTGCGTCTCCCTTATTCATCCACTAAATGACTGAGGGACCCACACCATGGAGAAATGGAACTATCTGTGCAAAAAGCCTCTGTGTTAACGGCAGAGGCCCTGGGCTATGCATGCTTGTGTGGCCCGTTCCTGTGCTGAATTTGTCCAGGGACGCACATCCACGGACAAGGCCCGAGGTGAACAGGAGGCAGTCCTGGGGAAGCCCTGCTTCTGTATGAATTTAAGAATAAAAGCCATAGTCTCTGCAACCGGAGATGGAATTTCCCCCTTTCCCATGAGTTGAATTCATTTTGTCTCCTTTCTCCCCTCCCACCCAGCGTCCTCATGTGCTAAACGAGAGTTGGGGATCCCTGTCCATGTTATTTACACTACATTTTGTAGCTCATGACACAGTCCTTCAAGATGATTAATAACAAAAAAAATTGGGAGGAGGCACTTTTTATTTACTATTTTTGCAATCAAAGGCTCCGAATGAGTCTAATTTTTATTAATACTTGTAATAATGCATTTATTTGAAATGGTTTATTTTTTTCCCCAGTTTGATCCAATCGTTGCATATCATACTGTTCTCTTGCCAAATAAGCATGAAAGCCTCGGGTGACTGACCCTGCTGACTGTAGACTCTTCTTCAGACAGGCGGTGGTGAACCGGGTGTTTGACAAGCTATCTCCCCTCCACCAGCGCATCTACTGTGCCCTCTCGGGCTCGGCCGCCGATGCCCAGGCCATTGCTGACATGGCCGCCTACCAGCTGGAGCTCCATGGGTATGACACTCTGGGCTGCATGCTCCATGCCCACAGGAGCTGCTCCAGCCTGCAAGCCCTTACACCACGACCTCTGCCAGGGAGCGCTGCCCAGGGAAATAAGGAGTTCTTGTGTGGGCTTCCGCTTGTGTTAGCTTTGAACTGGAGCACAAATCTCCTTAAACCTGTGTCTGCACCTACCAGAGAAATAGGACAACCCTACCCCACCAGAGGGTTATGTTCCGAATCAGATAGTTGATATGAAAAGCATTTGAAAAAGATCCATCTCAGCCTAATATAACTAGGAAGAAACTAACGGCGCAGACCACTCTAACGTCAGGCAATTACGTTGAGAAATCACGGTCGGTCGTTGAGGCAGAACTAAAGCTTATCTGCTTTGACCGACAAGGGCAGGGTTCTTGCAGTCAAAAGAGAAGCTTGTCCTTAGGGGCAGGTGGGTGGGGCCGGGTAAGCAGGGGTGAGCAGTTGGAAGCTTCTTACCAGTTGGTGGTGCACAGCCCCATAGTCCCCTGCACACGCGAGAGGGAAGCGGAGTTTGAACTATTGCCGTGTTGGGTTCCAAGTATCACTTGGCAGGCACGATGGTGATGGCAGAGAGGCTGTGACTTAGAAACTTTATCCCCACCTTTGTTCCTTACCCCTCCTGCAGGTTGGAACTGGAGGAGCCTCCACTCGTTCTGGCTGCTGCGAACGTGGTAAAGAACATCAGCTACAAGTACCGGGAGGACCTGTCGGCCCACCTCATGGTAGCTGGCTGGGACCAGCAGCAAGGGGGCCAGGTGGGTGCCTCCCACAGGGGTCCTCATGTCCCACAGAGGGAGGCAGAAGGCCTATGTTATTCTAGCAATGGAAAGCACAATGAAGTCCCCACCATAAGGGACCTGAGTGACTAAAGATTCACAGCAGGAAGTGGAGGCTTGATGGCCATTTAGACTCACCTACCAATGTCCCCATCACCGCCACCAGGTGTACGGTACCCTGGAAGGAATGCTCATCCGACAGCCCTTTGCCATCGGCGGCTCTGGCAGCACCTACATCTATGGCTACGTGGATGCGGCCTACAAGCCAGGCATGTCCCCTGAGGAATGCAGACGCTTCACCACAGATGGTAACTCACCAGATGGGAGGGTCCAGGGAGGGTTGTGATGGGGAAGGAAGCAGACTGTGAGGAGCAGGGAGGAGCCATGGACTTGAACGTTCACATGGGGAACTCGGTGGGATGTGTGGACAGAAAGGGGCACATCGGGAGATTCTGAGTAAACCAGGCTGGGAGGGGTGGGCAGCATAAAAACCAGGGAGGTGTATTTAGTGGCATACTGGCACAACTTGGCCCAGTCCCTGGGAGCTGATTGTTACCCAGCCAAGGATCTGTGCCCTGCTAGATAAGCTATTTGCAGCCTGAAATCAAAGTACTTCCTCCATGAATGTCAGCAGGTGCTACATGGGAAAGCTTTTTTTTTTAAGCCAGTTTATCAGCACAAGACCAATTTCACTTCTCTTGAAGATGAGTTTGCAGTGAATTGGGAATGGCCAAGGGCAGAGGGGAAGAGGACATTTTTGGAAGCTAAATCTCTCTCTCCTTGTCTCCAACCCAAACCCCCTGCAGCCATCACTCTGGCCATGAACCGGGATGGCTCGAGTGGGGGTGTCATCTACCTGGTCACCATCACCGCTGCCGGCGTGGACCACCGAGTGATCTTGGGCAACGAGTTGCCCAAGTTTTATGATGAGTGATGCCTTCTCAACTTTCTTGTTTTGTAATAAACTTTCTAGGAGCAGAAGGCTGTGTGGTCCATGGGGAACAGGGGCTCTGTGAGATGTGTGGTCCATGGGGAAGAGGGGCTCCAGAAGATGATGCTTAGGAAGGAACCGCTTCCCTGCCAGAGGTCAGCCTGCATTTCTGTCCCTCACTCCCAGGCCTGAAGCCTGGATATACCAGAGGTAGAAAGGAATCTAACCAAGCAGATCATCTCGTACTGAGTGACTGCGAGATAGAACAGTCAACACAAAGCCTCACTGTGATGAGGATGCAACTGAGGAGTTGGGACGCCTTCCTTTAAGGCTGAGACTGATGGCGGATGAGACAGCCACACACAGAGGCAGCAGCACCAGAAAGCTCACGTGGGAGAGAACTCCTTCCCCAGCGTATGCATTCACATTACAAATCAACACTTCAGCATTTGGAGAGGAGGCACATGGGACCTTCAATGAGTAATAACAATAACTCAAGCAATTTAAAAAGTCATTGGGCAAATGCTTTATGAAGTGTATCTCTGTAGAACTCAAATTGAAAAAAAAAAAAAGCTGAACATCTTTTCTGGAAGCTTGCATGAGGAGCAGGATTGGGGGGCCAGCACAGTGACAAATAGGCTAATCCTCCACCCTGTGGTGCTAGCATCCCATAGGGGCACCAGTTCATGTCCCAACCACTCCACTTCGATGTAGCTCTCTCTTTATGGCCTAGAAAATCAGCAGAGGATGGTACCAAGTCCTTGGAACCCTCCACCTGTTTAGAAGACCAGGAGGAAGCTCCTGGCTCCCAGCTTCAGACTGGCCCAAATCTGACTGTAGTGGCCTACTGGGGAGTGAACTGGCAGATAGAAGATCTCTCTCTGTGTCTATCCTTCTCCACCTGTCACTCTGCCTTTCAAATAAACATTTTTTAAAAACACCCTACTTAGGTATCTACTGAGGGATGATGGGGCTTAGAAAGACTATGTCTCTTGACCACAGTTCAAGGCTAGGGTCTGGAGTTCAGGGTTATCATCCCTCCCTTCTACCCGCAGGCAGAACTGTCCATTGCCTGGAGCTCTGCATGTCACCTGTTCCTTGACGTCTGTAACCATCAGCCCAGCAACGCGCTGGCAGTTAGGAAGCTGTTAGCAGATGCCTGAATAACTGTGCTACACAAAGTGCAGCTGGTGCGCTCCTTGCAAGGCACTTCCTGAATGGTGGGACCCATTCTCCTGTGAGCCCTCATTTCCTCTCCTGCGGAGAGAAACGGTTGCTGATTTCTAAGGTAGCTCACAGTGCCATCACACAATGCCATTTTGCTAAGGATTAAGCAGTTACATCAACCAAGGTACCATGGCAGAAGGAGCTTGGGCTAAACCAAAGAAGCTTGGAAACATCTCAAGTTACAAAAGCCTTGCTTCTGATGATGTTTAATTTATTTTGAATTTTAAAATAATAGTTTGAGAACTTATCTCACGAAGCTGGTGCTTCATGTCACATTTAAGTGACTGTTTAGGACACCTGCATCCGGTGTCAGGTCAACAGCTTCCAGTCCTGGCGATCGCAGCTTCCTGCCGCATGCACCCTGGGAGGCAGCAGATAACAGCGCAAGAGTGTGGGGTATGGCTTGAATTCAGGCTGACCCAGAACCAGGAGCTGTATCCACATGGGGTGCATTTGGGAAGTGAACCTCATTGTGGATGGAAGATGCCTCATTGTGTCTGTCTGCTTTTCAGACAAAAATAAGTTGGAGAGGGCGGTGAATTGGCTTTGTGGAATACTTGGGACATGGAGTTTACAAAGAGAGAGGAGAGAAGAGGAGAGGAAAGGGGAAAAACCCTGTGTCCCTGTATCACTGAACCCAGCTAGAAATTCTGGGAGCCTACAAAGCACAAGAGGCGAAACCAGGAGACTAAAGAGGGGAAGCCTGAGAAGCAACCCCACCCCAAGGAGGGTTTCCACTCTTGCCCAACTCCACTGGAAGCCTCAGGTGCATGGCTCCCTGGGGAGGCAGGGCAAGGTTAACTCTCAAAGCAAGCACCCTTTTTAAAGTTTTACTTATTTTTATTTGAAAGAGAGAGTCACGCACAGAGAGAAGGAGACAGAGAGCAAGAGGGTTTATATCTGCTGGTTCACTCTATAAACAGACACAATGGCTGGAGCTGAGCTAATCTGAAGACAGTAGCCTGGCGCTTCTTCTGTGCCTCCTCCATGGGTTCAGGGACCCGGTCATCTGCTGCTGCCTTCCCAGGTGCATTACCAAGGTGCTAGATTGGAAGTGGAGGGGCTGTAGGTGGATCTGGAACCCAAATGGGATCCCAACACCACAGGCAGAGTCTTAGGCTACTAAACCATGGTGTTGGTCCCCAAAACAAACACTTAATAACAAAAGGACATTTAGAATTCTCCTGGTGTGTAATCTGAAAGTTGATAAATATCATGAACTTAAAAAGTCAGACAAAAAGACTCAGTGCGATAGCGTAGTGGCTAAATCCTCGCCTTGCATCCACTGAGATCCCATATCAGCCCCAGTTCGTGTCCCAGTTGCTCCACCTTCCCTCCAGCTCCCTGCTTGTGGCCTGAGAAAACAGTGGAGAATAGCCCAAAGCCTTGAGATCCTGCACCTACATGGGAGACCCAGAGGAGCCTCCTGGCACCTGGCTTCAATTTGGCTGAGCTCCGGACATGCAGCCACTTGGGGAGTGAACCAGTGAACGGAAGATCTTTCTCTCTATATCTCCTTCTCTCTGTGAATCTGTCTTTCCAATAAAAATAAGATTTTAAAAAGGCAGACAGAAGGAAAATTAGTTCATTTAGAGCCAGATGTTAAGCTGATGTGGCATAGTGAGTGAAGGTATCACCTGTGATTCTGGCCCCATTTGAGTAACAGTTCAAGTTTCCACTGCTCCACTTCCTGTCCAGCTCGGTGCTAACACACCTACAAAGGCGGTGGAAAACGGCCCAAGTGCTTTGGCTCCTGCACCCACACGGGAGACTGAAAGAAGCTCCTGGCTTCAGCCTGGCCCATCCCAGCCCTGGCCATCACAGCCATTCGGGGAGTGAACTGGTAGATGAATGGCATCTCTCTCCCTGCCTCTCACTCTTTCCTTCCTTCCTCCTCCTCCTCTTCCTCCTCCTCCTTCTTCTTCCTTCTTCTTCTTCTCCTTCTTCTAGAAGAATCTGTCTTCTGAATAAAATTAAAAGGGGCACAGGATGGCACATCTGCCTAATCCTCCAGCTTCATGCAGGCATCCCATATGAGCAGCAGTGCATCTTAGCCTGAGAAAGCAGGGAGGATGAGTCAAGTCCTTGGGCTCCCGCAGCCACATGGAAGACCCAAAAGAAGATCCTGGCTCCCAGCTGCAGACCGGCTCAGCTCTGGCCTTTGCAGCCATTTGGAGAGTGAACCAGCAAACACATGATCTCTCTCTCTCTCTCTCTCTAACACTTTCTTTTGAAGGATAAACGAAAATAAAAATAAAGCTTTTTAAAATAAGAAAAGCAAAATATTTATTTGCAAGGCAGAGTAACCGAGTGGGCCTTATGGTGCATTGAGCTAAGATATCTCACAGAGAAACATTAGGATAACTTAGAATTTTAAAATTTCAAATACATTCATTGGAACCAGAAATTTCAACATTAAATGACTTAAAATGCCTCCTCAAATTTAGGGGAAAAAAACAGTTGAACAAAGCTATAGCAATATGAGGAAAAAGAATCTATAAAAATAAGAACAGAAAATAACAAAAAAGAGAACAAAAACAAGGTAGTGAAGAGCCACAAAACCAAAAGATGTTTCTTTAAAAATAAATAAATAAATAAAACGGATTTTAGACCTGCAATGTGGTACAGCACCCCGCGTGGGTACTCCTGGCTCCTGGATTGGACTGACCCAGCACCAGCATATGAGGAATGAACTAGTGGACGGAAGATCTCTCTCCCTGTCTCTCCTCAATATAACTCTATCTTTCAAATAAAAATAAATAAAGATTTTTAAGTAAGTTTGTCCCAGCTGCTCCACTTCCCATCCAGCTCCCTGCTGATTGCCTGAAAAGCAGTGGAGGATGGCCCAGGTGCTTTGGCCCCTGCACCCATGTAGGGGCCCTGGAAGAACTTCCTGGCTCCTGGCTTCAGCCTGACTTGACTCTGACCTTTGTGGTCATCTGGGGAGTGAACCAGCAGATGACTACCTGTCTCTCTCTTTGCAAATCTGCCCTTCAAGTAAATATAAAGGACTGAGGGCTGACCATGCTGAGCATGGTCACTGTACCCACGGACGTGCCCGAGATCCAGGGCTAAGAGCAGGCCTGGTAGGGAAACCCCTGCTAAGCTGTAGCCCCCACTGGCAGCACAAGAGCCAGGGTTGGGAGTGGGCCAGACCGGACAAGTCTGCAGCACCACTGGCAAGCACGAGCCAGGACAGGATAAGCCCCACACCCTGCTGGGCTAGGCTGCAACATCTGCCAGTAAGAGCTGAGTCTGGGGGTGGGCCAACCCCAGATGGGTCAAGGCACCCATCAGCATGCACAAGACCCCGGGGCTGGGAATGGGCCTAGGAGGGGAATTCTGGAGACACCCCTGCTGGATTACAGCTCCAAGTGGTGTGTGCAAGAGCAAAGGCTGTGGACAGACCAGGCTGGCAAGGCTGCAGCACCCACTGGCATGTGTGTAGGCTAGGTCTGGAGGCAGACCAGAGTGGGCTAGGCTGTAACTATGCCCATACACACTGGTAGGAGCCAGAATGGGTGCAGGCCAGTCAAGGTGGGCACTGTATCTACCACTGGTGAGCACAAGAAGCAGGGCTGTGGGCAGCTCAGGCTGGACAAGGCAGTGATACCCTTCGGTATATGTGTGGGCCCCTTCTTGGGATGGAGTAGGCTGAGTTAAGCTCAGCACCCATGGGTGTGTATAAAAGCCAGATGAAATGTGGAATGGACCTGACGAGGCCACAGCAAAAGCTGGCACATATAAAAACTAGGGCTGGGTGTGGGCCTTGAGGGGATTATTGAGAGTTGCCCCTACTAGGCTGCAGCACCCACTGGTATGTGCGAGGCAAGCCGGTTGGGCTGGGTCGCACCACCCGTTGCTTCTCAGGAGATATGGGGCTGAAATGAACAAGCTGCAACTTGGTGCATTGGCTGATGTAGGTGACAGGCCAAACCTGACCCTGCACTGGCTGGTACACACAAGAGTCAAGTCTGAGGTCACTCCAGACAAGGTTTCTTAGGAGACTCCCAGACTAGACTACTGAACTCAGACTCCGGCCACAAGGAAAATCACAGGATATGTGGTCTGACCTCGGAGTGCATGGAACAACACTGAGCCTCCTCAGATACTGGACGCCTGTGCAGGGGACAGCATGTCCAGATGCTAGGCCAGCAGAAGATGCTGAGTGCCTCATCAGAGAATGGAAATCAGAACAGGTTGGACAATTCTTAGGCCCAGTGCAGTGGCCTAGCATAATGGTTAAGGTCCTCGCTTTGAACATGCCGGAATCCCATATGGGCACCGGTTCTACTCCCAGCAGCTCTACTTCCCATCCTGCTCCCTGCTTGTGGCCTGGAAGAGCAGTCAAGGACGGCCCAAAGTCTGCGCCCACATGGGAGACCTGGAGGAAGTTCCTGGCTCCTGGCTTTGAATCAGCACAGCACCAGCCGTTGCACTCACTTGGGGAGTGAATCATCGGATGGAAGATCTTCCTCTCTATATCTCCTCTTCTCTGTATATCTGACTTTCCAGTAAAAATAAAATAAATCTTAAAAAAAAAATAAGAACAGGTTGGACAATTCTCTTTGCCAAGTTAGCAGCATGTTCCTGGGTCTGTGAATGCACTACAGTGGACTTGGTCAATCAACAGACCTTGGAAAGATTTTCTCAACCCTGGAGCAACAAAACCAACAACTTCTCACCCTCGGAACGCTCTTCCCCACATGGGGTCTCCAAGGCATTGTTAAATGACCACCCCCCATCCAAGTCCTGACATAGTTTACAGCAAGGAGCAGCTGGCTCCCTGTCCTCCTCCTTCCCAGCAGATGCAGAAGAAAAACCTGAAATATTTGCCCCACCCACCTTCCTCCATACCTGAGCCTCCCCACCGTAATCAGAGACCCACATGCGCATCATCCCTTTCCACTGTGTAAACAATATCAAAAAGAAAATTTTAAAAGAAAGAAAAAGATTTTTTTAAAAGCAGAAAGAAAGAAGAAAAAAAGTTTTGGTGCATTGCACCTGTTGGCCTGGGAGACACAGGAAGGGGGCCAGCTTGGAGAAGGGAACGGGAAGTGGGGAGGGGAGAGGAAAGGCCTCCCGTGTCGGGTGCAGGATTGGAGGGACTCTGAGGTGCTGAGCCAGATCGAGTGTGCAAACCCTGGGGTCGAACAGCTCCTCTCCTGGCTCGCTGTCCTGCAGACCCATAGGGACCGTTGCTTGTAGGACCAGGGTGATGGACACAGAGGCCGTGTGTGTCAGCAAGACGGTGAGGACACACTGTGAACGCACAACCAAAACTGAGCAGTTAAAACAAAAGTAGTCATTTGATTATCTCTGTGAATGTGTGGGTGAGCTGGGCTGGACAGCCACTGATCTTGGGTCCAGCATTGTGGTGTAGTGGGTAAAAGCCACATCCTACAGTGCCAACATTCCACATGGGCTCCGGTTCGAGTCCTGGCTGCTCCACATCCAGTCCAGCTCCCTGTTATTGCATCTGAGAAGAGCTGCAGAACATGGCCCAAGTGCTTAGGCCCCAGCACTCACATGGAAGACCAGGAAGCGGTTCCTGGCTTCAGCCTGACCCAGTCCTGGGGGCTGAACCAGTGGGTGGAAGATTTTTCTGTCTCTCCTTCTCTCTGAGAATCTGCCTTTACAACAAAAATAAATTTTATAAAGCATGTCCAATGGCTTTTAGAGCTCTATATTTTCTGTAGATCCTTGAGTTCATCACAACACACTGCAGGGCTTTTTAGTTGCCATGAACAGTGTTGTTTGTTGTTGTTTGTGCCAAGCCACCATGCACAGCCTGTGAACACCACGTTGTCTTCTGAAGTGTCCCCCATCCCCTGAGCCCTGCCTCCCTGCGGGAGAAGTCAGAAGACCCACTTCCCATGGTCCTAGCTGAAGCTGGGCCCAAATCCAGAAAACTAATTTCCATCGTTCAAATCCATCCACCTGTGACTTCAACTCAAAAGTGAGCAAGAGGAAGAACCCCGCCCCAGCCAGCGCTCATTTCACTGCAAAGCTGACAAAACAAGCAAGCGGCGTTTGGGGAAGCTCTAGTTAAAAGGCGAAGTTCCGGGAACAGTGGTGGCACCAGAGGTGCCTGGGCAGTGGTCACTGTGCAGTCCAGTTCCTCACAGCAGAAAGAAGGGGGGCCCTCTGGCAGTGAGCAGTGGGGGGCCAGGATGGCAGGTGGCTGGCATCTCAGACGCATTCTGGGCATGGTGTGGGCCTTGACTGACCCAAGATGAGTTTCCACCTGTCGCTCCAGGATTTCCAGCCTCCAAGCTGAAATCTGAGAGATACGCATTCACCAGACCCAAATCAGAGCACATTCCTCCATGGAGCCAGGAAGAACACAAGGAACTTGGTTCAAAGAGTATTTGAAAACCCGACAGACATGTCCCCTTTAAGAAAATGTTTCCAAGCTAGAGATCCTGGATGGTTAATATCCTACAAGGCCATAAAGTCATAACCTTGGCGTTATCTTTGGCAGAGAAAAAGCTGAAACAGCCACACCTTTTCAACTTTCCCCATATTAACCTCTAAACAGGGCTGGCTGGAGCAAGTTATGGCCCCTCAGCTTTTGACCAGGCAGGATTTGAAAAAAATATTCTAGAATGACATGAAATAATCAAAGTAGCACAATTTTACCTTGTTTCTAATTTTGGAACTTATTGTCCTATAGAGTTCTCAATATTGAAAGTATGAAATTGACCAGATCATACCTTTGGGAATGTTCTAATTCACTTTTAGTCATTGTTCCTAAATATTTATACTTTGTAGTCTACATTAAATTGTATGAGAGTGGCATGGTGGCGTGGGAGGCTGAGCCACCGCATCCCGCATCAGGGTGCAGTTCCATTCTCACCGCCGCCCTTCTGATCAGCTCCCTGCTGATGTGCCTGGCAAGGCACTGAACAACGGTCCAAGTGTGTGGGCCCCTGCCACCCTGAGAGAGACCCGGAGGGAGTTCCAGCCTTCCGGCTCTGGCCGAGCCCAACCCCAGCTGTTGTAGAGTGAATAAGCAAATGGAAGATCTCTCTCTCAAAAATATACAAAAGTTTTTTAAAAAGTAGAACATTAAAGACATTATGTATAGTATTGTACTATAAACCAGAGTAATTAAGCATTGCCAATAGTCCCATCCAACTCTGTTTCTTGTTCTGTTGTTCTTGGACTACTGAACCCATTGTTCAAGCCTCACACCAACTGACAGGTGTCAATAGATGGCGGGTTGCACTGGAGTTCTGTTCTTGCAGTTCTATTCTCTGCAATAGCACCTGTTCTTATGCCTGATAGAGTCGCTTCCACTGAGGTGCTGAGAAGCAATGGTCATTTCAGAAGACTCAAGTTTTGCTGAGGACTTTATGGCAGGGCCTTCGGACAAGCATGAGGGGAAAGCAGAGTGTCGGCTCACGGCAGACCAGAGGGCTCTGGGTAATACATCACAGGGAACAGCTCCAGAGCAGAAGAGTAAAATCTCTCTGGCACCAAGATTAGAAGGAAAGAATAGACCTCAAACACTGACAACTTTTGTGGTCTTCTAGCCTATCCTGTGAAGCTTACATTGGTATTCTTACCAATTACAAATATACTTTACACTCAGAAACAGAAGCTTCTTAAAGATTAGCATATTGGGGGACCCCATGCAATAGCCTAGTCGTTAAATCCTTTCCTTGCATCCACTGAGATCCCATACAGGCACCAGGTAGTGTCCCAATTGCTCCACTTCCCATCCAGCTCCCTGCTAATGACCTGGGAGAGCAGTGGAAAATGGCCCAAAGCCTTGGGACCCTGTACCCATGTAGGAGACCTGGAGAAGGCTCCTGGCTCCTGGCTTCAGATCAGTTTAGTTCCAGCCGTTGCAACCACCTGGTGAGTGAATCAGCAGATGGAAGAGCTCTCTCTGTCTATCTCTCTCTGCATTTTAAATAAATAAATATTTTTAAATAGGCATATTAAAAGCATCATGCCAGAGTTGGAAGGTGAAAAAAAAAGTATGTCTTCACCCTTTCTGAAATATCTGCAATCACCAAGAAATGTATAAATGATATTTTTCACCTGGATAAAATTAATCAGCAAAGGCCTCAGTCTTTGTCAGCGTTTGCCACCGTATGTGTTGGCACACAGTTATCTCTTTTGGAAGTGTAGAGTTAATCTGGAATGTGTAGAGCAAGTAGGACACACCTAGTCATCACGTGCACTTCATTTTAGAAAGCAAAAATTAATCTTTGGCACCACCTAGTGGCCATCTGGGTCATAGCGCCCTACTGCAGGGAAGAGCCTAGATTCTGGAAAGTAGGAATCAGATTGGCTGTTACAGGACTCTGAATTCAGGGTCTGGGCCAGAGGAAGGCAACAACAAACAGATTTTGCAGAGGAAATCAGTCACGTAATTCAGACAGGTGCGTGGCAGTGAGCAGTGATCACAACCTCAGATACAGAGTGACCATAAAATGTTTTGAAATAAACAAAGAAGGCAATAGTCTTAGGTCTCTCAGAAGCAGACTTTTTGTTATTATTTGGGATTTTTGAAATATAATTGTCCTACAAATGTTTAAAAGATTGGAAAAGCAGATAAGATTTACAAAGAAGAGAGACAGATAGAAAGTTCTTCCATCCACTGGTTCACTCCCCAAGTGGCTGCAACGGCCAGAGCTGAGCTGATCCGAAACCCAGAGCCCAAGGCTTTGGACTGTCTTCTCCTGCTTTCCCAGGCCACAAGCAGGGAACTGGTTGGGAAGTGGAGCAGTGGGGATACGAACCAGCACCCATATGGGGTTCTGGCACTCGCAACTGAGAATTCAGCCACTGAGCCATCGCATCAGGCCCTGTCCTACAACTTTTCTAAAAGATGTATTTATTTGAAAGGCAGAATGACAAAGATCTTCCATTCACTGACTCACTCCTTAAAATGACCTCAACAGCCAGGGCTGAGCCAGGCCAATGCCAGGAGCCAGAAACTGCATCCAGGTCTCCCACGTGGGCAGCAGGACCACAGCACTTGGGCCGTCATGGCTGCCTCCCAGGGGCATGGGCAGGAAGCGGGGCAGGAAGAGGAGGAACTGAGACTTGAACCCAGTACTTGGAGATGGTATCGCTGCTTAATCCACAGAGCCACAAACTCTGACCCTTGTCTAAAACGAAGATGACCACTGGGGTCTGCGTTGTAGTGAGGAAAGCTGCCCCTATGATGCCTGCATCCCACAGGGGTGCCGGCTCATGCCTTGGCTGCACCCGCTCCCTGCTAACGCACTTGGAGAAGCAGTGGAAAGTGGCTCAAATGGGCCCTGCTCCCATGAAGGAGGCCCGGAAGAAGCTCCTGGCTCCTGGCTCCCAGCCTTTAGGAAGTGAACCCGAGCGTGGACAACCTCTCTCTCTCTCCCTGTAACTCTTTCAAACTCACAAACAGAGCTGCAAAAATAAATGAAAAATATGACAATATCAGCACAAAGCCCTAAAAAAATACTCTAATATCGAAGCACTCTCCTAAGAAGACTTTGCCAGCTGGGAACATTGCCCAATTATGCTAAACGTGGAAAAACCTTTTTCTGCCTCTTTTTTAATGGATAAATAAATATCCCAAGATCAAATTTAAACTAAATAGTCTTCTCCCTTTTGCCTGTTAATTTTAATACATAATTTATGTGCATGTTAAAGTAGGAGTACAGAAATACGTGTCTATTTAGGTGACAATATTATTTAAAGCTACAAATTTTATCTACCAAATGTGGTCACACTTATATACACAACGCTCTGTAGTATATGCCACATTAAATGTTTTTTAAGATTTATTTATTTTTATTGGAAAGTCAGAGAGGAAGATCTTAACTGCTATGCTATCGCGCCAGGCCCAAATGAATTGCCTTCATTTGAGTTATTCAACAAGTAAATACAGACAACAGCAATCACAGAGGGGCCAGCTTGGTGGCTCAATGGGCTAATCCTCCACCTGTGGCAGCCACGTCCCACATGGACTGCAGTTCTAGTCTCAGCTGCTCCACTTCCAACACAGCTCCCTGCAGCCTGGGAATGCAGTAGAGGAGTCCCAAAGCTTTGGGACCTTGCACCCACATGGGACACCTGGAAGAAGCTCCTGGCTCCTGGCTTCATAGCAGCTCAGTTTTAGCCACTGTGGCTTTGTAGGGAGTGAACCAGTGGATGGAATATCTCTCTGTAAATCCGCCCTTCAAAGAAATATATATATTTATTTTTATTTGAGTGTACTTTCTGGTACATACATAAGCCACTGTGGGTGTGGATTGATTAGGCTTTGCCGCAGCATCAGCTGGCAGATATTGACACAGGGACCAAATTCTGTCAGACACAGGCATAGTTTAGACAGATGGTGGTACTCACTGGCACCAGTGTGGACTGGATAGTGGGGCTAGTTGGGACAAACTGGGCTTCAGTGTCCATCAACATGTACGAGAGCTGAATGAGATGTGGAACAGACGGTACCAGTCAGCTGTACATACTGGCAAGCACGGGAACCAGAGCAGGGGCTGGCCTGGTGGGGATTTTGTGGGTCGCTCCAACTAGGCTGCAGCTCCCACTGGTTTACGTGAAGGCCAAGTACGTGGTGGGCAGGATCGGGCTGGGCTCCAACACCCAACACAGGCTGGAGACAGAACTGACCCAGCAATTGCAGCTACCAGTGTGTGCATAGGCTAATTTGGGTGATGGACTGTGCCAGACCCTGTATTGGCAAACACACACAAGAGTCAGGTCTGGGATGGCCTCAGATGAGATTTCTTTGGCAATTCCCTACCAGCTGAACCGCTGGACTCAGAACCCTAACCATGGAGAGAATTGCAGGTTCCATGGTCTGACCATAGAGTGCATGTGTCAGAGCTGGGCCTTCTCAGTGGCTCAGCTGAAGCAGTGGACAACATATCCAAATTCACATGGAGGATATGGCAGTACATTGGAGCCTCCAGAGGACACCTGGTACCATGGCAGAGGACAGAGGACAGAACAAATTGATCAACTACCCCAGTCAAGCATTGGCAGTGAAGATCTGGGCAGATGGCAACTCTAAGGTGAACTGTAGCAGCCAGTGGATTCTGGAGGTTTCATCACGTTTGGAGTGTCAGGATCGCCAGCTATTCAGGACTATTGAACTATCAAAACCTCTTGAGAAATTCATAGTGTTGTAAATTTCTGTTTTTCTTCCTGTTGTTCATTTTGTATTGTGACTTTCATGTAAGAGGGATGTGTGGTGACTGTGTAATGGAGACTATCATGTCCAGATGTGAGGATACAGTGCAGTGTGCATCTCTACTTCCAGATCAAAGACGGACTCCCAATGAAACTATTAGCTGTATCTTGACAATAGGATGCTGGCTCTCTGCCATTGTCCATGCCTGCAATGATGAACATGTGACTGCTTATTAAGAGCTGTGCTATAGTAATAATATAGGGGAATTCGGTGGGGGATGGATTTGGGAAGGGGACAGAGGAAATCCCAGGACCTATGAAACTGTATCATAAAATGATAATGATTTACAAAGAAGTAAAAATAAAATAAAGTTTTAAATGCATATGTCAGGATTGGTCCTCCTCGATTGCTAATGCCCGTGCAGTGGACAGCATGTTCAGGTACACATGCAAGTCAAGACAGCCAGCTCATTTAGGCCTGCAGAGGGCGCTAGTGTCATATCAGAAGATGGAGAACAGAACAAATTGGGCAACTCTCCTGACTGCGCTTTGGCAGCAAGTGTCTGAGTGGATGCATTGGGCGCACTCTGCCAGCCAACGGGCCTTGGACGAGTTTTCTCAACCTTGGAGCAACGGCACCTTGGGACTATCAAAACCACTCAACCAATACCCCAGAACATTCTTATCCACTCTGGGGGTTCTAAAATGACATCAAGTGGACATCCCATCCCCAGATATTAATACAGTTTGGCAGCTGGGAGTGGTCCCTTCTCCCTTCCTCCCTCTCCCCACCCCCATTCAGGAGAAAAGGGAAGAAATGGAAAATTGGAAGTATTTGTCCCGCCCACCTTCCCCAGTTCCTTGACCCTCCCAACCCTGACCAGTGATCTGCCTGTGCATGTGTCCTTTTCAATTATGTGAACAACATCAAAAATAAGATAAAACAATGGGCCCTGCATGGTAGCCTAGCTGCTAAAGTCCTCACCTTACATTGCACTGGGATCCTATATAAGCACTGGTTCTAATCCCAGCAGCCCTGCTTCCCATCCAGCTCCCTGCTTGTGGCCTGGGAAAGCAGTTGAAGAACAGCCCAAAGCCTTGGGACTCTGCACCCATGTGGGAGACTCAGAAGAAGCTGCTGGCTCCTGGCTTTAGATTAACTCAGTTCCAGCCGTTGCGGCTGCGTGGGGAGTGAATCATCAGACGGAAGATCTTCCTCTCTCTCTCCCCCTCTCTGTACATCTGACTTTCCAATAAAAATAAATGAATCTTTAAAAAATAAAATTTAAAAATATATAAATAGAAAAATGAATAAATAAAAGAGCATACATAGAAATGGAACTCAGTGACCCTAAATTTGCAGGCAATAGCAAGTCTTCTATTCACTCATTGTAAATTAGCTCAAGATCATAAAATCAGATAGGACGAGACCAACAGCAACACAATCAGCATATTAGAAATTTTCCAAAGAGGTGAAATTTTGAAATTTTACAGCCAAATAACTAAGACGAGTTGCAGCACTTCTAAAGTTCATGAGAGCCACCTATTCAAGAAAAGCATCCCTCATGGTAATCTAGTGAGATTAAACACATATGTTCACATTCAGGCCAGGAAGAAACCCTTTGTGTAAATAGGTGGTTTCCGTTTCTCTCCTTCCAACACAAATGCAAGGGAATCTACTCAAGTTGTCAATTACCGCATCACTTACAATGATTGTTCTTGACTGTTCATGGTGATTCTGCATAAGTATAAACAATGAAGCCAAATTACTGAAACAAAACCCTGTCCGTTTGCATGTATGCAGTGATGTGTGCAAAGTTCCCAGTGCTCACAAATAGAAAACTGGTGCTAAGCACTGCTCAGTCATCCGTGTCGGCTCCTGTCACACACGGAAGAAGGGACGGCTGCGAGCTGACGGGCACGCTCATTGTTCCACTGTAGAAGTCAACGGACTCCATACGTGCATGGCATATACAAGTCACACATACATGCCACACACGTCACATATGCATGCCATGTGCCCAGGTCATATACACCTGGCATGTGCACAGGTCACATGTGTAGCCCTGTATGATACACATATGTATCCCACAGTGCTGTCTGCTTTGAGTTTGTACAGCACAACCTTTGATAAACAAAAATCAAAATGAACTGATGCTAAACTTTCCCATAAATAAGTATCACTCATTGGAAAACAGTGAGAAAAGCCTTACATATTGCTAAGAGATGAACTACCAACAACTTGCCAAAATGTAGAACATTTGTATTGCTTTGATTTATTATGCTTTATCCCTAAATACAGCAACAAACAAAAGAAGATAGCTTAAAGAACTTCATGGTCTCAAAAACTTTAACTTTATATTGACTTTATTGTTGAAAAAAAAGTATGATATGGTGGGCCCGGCACAATGACTCAATGGCTAAGTCTTCACCTCCAAGCACCAGGATCCCATATGGGCACCAGTTCATGTCCCAGCTGCTCCACTTCCCATCCAGCTCCCTGCTTGTGACCTGGGAAAACAGTAGAGGGTGGCCCAAAGACTTGGACCCTGCACCCACATGGGAGACCCTGGCTCCTGGTATCGAATAAACACAGCTCCGGTCATCACAGCCATTTGTGTGAACCAGCCCACTATCATAAAAATAAAGGGAAAAAATGGATCTGCATTAAAAATATATGAAGAATATACATAAATATACATATACATATACATAAGTGAAGAATTTTGGGAATGAAAAAGTTAGCAGCCAAAAACATGCGAGAGCACACCTGAGGGTTCAACATCGTGCTGGAGGGAGCAGAAGGAAGAATGAACGAGCCTGAGATAGAACGGCAGCAACTGCCCACTCTAGATAGGGTGGGGGAGAAAGAACACGGGGTTATAACTCAACACTGACTACAGAAGGAGAGGGAGAAGAGGGTCGGCTGATAAACTTCTCCAGGAAATATGGCTGGCTGCTCCCCAAATTTGACTAAAGATACCCACCGGGCCCGGCGCGGTGGCGCAAGTGGTTAAAGGTCCTCGCCTTGCACGCCCCGGGATCCCATATGGGTGCCGGTTCTAATCCCGGCAGCCCTGCTTCCCTTCCAGCTCCCTGCCTGTGGCCCGGGAAAGCAGTGGAGGACGGCCCAGAGCTTTGGGAACCTGCACCCGTAGGAGACTCGGAAGAGGCTCCTGGCTTCGGATCAGCATAGCTTCGGCCGTTGCGCTCACTTGGGGAGTGAATCATCAGACGGAAGATCTTCCTCTCTGTCTCTCCTCTCTGTATATCCGCCTTTCCAATGAAAAAATAATAAAAATAAATCTTTAAAAAAAAAAAAAAAGATACCCACCTACACTCTACCGGCTGAGTGAACCCCAAACAGAACAAACATCCACGTAGGAAAACTGGTTCTAACAGTATCCAAAAAATCCCCAAATCAGTTATCCACAACATAAGCATCGATTTAAATATCTAGTCGTCCAGGCTTTTCCATCCCAAAGGCATTTCTTTCCTTTTTGCCTCTATCATAGTTTTCAAAAGTAGAATTCCAGCAACTTGTTCTTTCCGTCACTGCTGTTTTGCTGTGGTCAGAAAATGCTTATCTTCTCTAAGGCAGGAAGAGACACGTGAGCAAAAGAATCCTTCGCTGAGGTTTCAGAATTTTTCTTGCCATACCCCTGGAGATTTCAAAGCTCAGATAACAGTCCGGCTCGCTCCGAGCCCCACAGCGGTTATCTCTAGGAGGCAGAGTGGAATTTAGAGAATCAAAAAACAAGCCTTTTACTCCCTGCTGTTCTGTGTGGTTCCACCGTTTATCAGAACGGAAGAATCCAGGTAATTGTTGCGAAACTGTTTCAGCAGTGATAAATCAAAAGAAGTGAACGAATCCCCACTAGAGGGCAGTAGAAAACCACGATCGCTGCCATAAGGGCCAACGGGAATACTGTAGCCGGCTTGCAGCTGCAAGTTCAGGATCTACTCCAGCGAGTCCTGCGTGTCCAAGCAGCCCCTGCCTTTGCCCAGCTGCTGCACTCATCCGTTTTCCCCTGTCCCCACCGCCAGCTGAGACCCTTCGCTGACCTGGCTGTAAGAGCGAGACCCCACTCCCTCACCTGATGTGGGCTCTTCTCTCCTAACGTGGTTTCTAGCTTCCACCTCCAGCACTTTGTAGGGACTTCTTGAGATGGGTGGCCATTCACCTGGCCTGGCATTCAGCTGCAGCAAGAACCAACTCCTGTAGTTTTGTATCACCCTGTGTCCATTCAGAAAGACAAGGGCCTTGGGATCCTCCCGGGTGTGAGAAGGTAAAAGACCTGTCCTTTGCTGCTGCCACAGCGGACCTCACTCACTAACAATGTGGCATCTGCGCCTCCCCCAGCTTTGATAGTCTGACCTTCAAGAGGGAAAGGCTCCCAGCACCGGGTGAGGGTGCTCGGTGTCCGGGAGACCCTCCTCCCTCAGAGGGGGCATCTCTGTGCAACCTGAGACACACGTGCTCCATCCCCCAGCAGCTGTGCTGCACGGTGGCTCAGGCTAGACCATGGCTGACTGGACTGGCACAGCCACGTTAAACTTCCATCTACTGCCGGAGACCAGCTCCGGCTGACTGAGAGCCTGCAAAGGATGCGTGGATCGGCGAGATGATAGGAAGAGATAAGAAGCGGACCACTATGACATGATGCTTATAATGGACAACTCACAAAAGTTGCCTTCTTTATTTATACATAAATCATCACAAGTTTTTATACAACATCTAATTGTTTCATTTTTCATTACATCATGGTTATGAAAATGCAAGAAACAATCCTAAGGAAAATATTTTCAACAAACCATTACTCATTGAAACCTGCAATCACCTGGCTGAAGCCAGGAACTCCACGGTTGGCAGCGCATGCAGTTACATAGTGACAAGTAGTTTACTTATACTCAAAATCAATTTTTACTAAATGCAAACTAATATTGATTAAAATATTAAGAATACAGAATTAAAAGAACATAAATGAAAGGATTTTACAAAAACATATAACATAGATTCTTTGCTAAATCTTATAATCAAATCATGCATTAATTACGGTCACCTTCACCTAGTGCGGATTCAATTGTTTTTTTATTCTTTTGTTAAAGGGCAGTGAAAAGGATCAAGGCAATTCAGCCAATCTACAAACAGGGCTTTTACAAGAAACTTTCTTTTATCTTTATAAACTCTTTTCTTTCCCTAAATATAAGTGCCAATATAAGATAGAGATTTTAAGCCATTTTGAGGGGGTTCACATCTATTTTCTTATAAAAGATGCCCCATATACTTTTGCTTTCTGTGGTAAGAAACTAAAATGTGTCATATCATGTGTTGTAACAGTTCGAGGTGTATGGTAAACAAACTCTTTGTACCTCCATGATTGTCATCTGTTCCAGGATATTATCAAGCCATTTCTTAAGGAAAACATTACTTATACTAGGGCAAACTTCAGGACAAAAGTGGGCACATAACAGGATGTTTGGAAACATAGTGGGCTCAATTGTACTATTGTATACTTTTAACTGTGTGTCATAGCCTTACGTTACTATAGGTGTTTTTATCATAACATGATTGATCAATTTGAAGTGTCATACCAGTTACAGGAATCACTTCACATTAGTAGAAAAACAACACCCTCAGGAGAATTCTATGAAACATCAGAGAGGTGATTGAGTTCCATACAATGGGGTGAGGCAGCAATGAGGTGACCAGAGACATTCTGCCGGGCCTTGCCACGCAGCCAGAAACTCCTCGCAGCCTTGCTAACTGAGGAGCGGTGCTCATCACACACCCATGCCATCTGACCCAACTGCACGGCTCCCCACAATCTACAGTGCTGGCATCCAATACAGGTGTTGGTTCAAGTCTCAGCTGTTCCACTTTATTCCAGTTCCCAGGCCTGTCACGATGGCCTAGTGGCTAATTCCTCACCTTGTATGTGACCAGATCCCAAATGGGTACCGATTTGTGTCCTGGCTGCTCCATTTCCCATTCAGCTCCCTGCTTGAGGCCTGGGAAGGTGATGGAGGACGGCCCAAAGCTTTGGGATCCTGCACCCATGTGGGAGATCTGGAAGAAGGTCCTGGATCCTGGCATCATATCAGTTCAGCTCTGACTGTTGTGGACACTTGGGGAGTAAACCAGAGGATGAAGATCTTTCTGTACATATCCCCTTCCCTGTGTAAATCTGCTCTCAATAAAAATAAATAAATCTTTAAAAAAAAAAAAAGTGTGGCAAGTGCTTTAGCCTAGTGGCTAAACTCCTCACCTCCAAGCACTGGGATCCCATATCCATATGGGTGCCAGTTGATGTCCCAGTGGCCCTACTTCCCATCCAGCTCCCTGTGCTTGTGGCCTGGGAAAGCAGTAGAGGACGGCCCAAGCCTTGGGACCCTGCACCCACGTGGGAGACCCGGAAGAAGCTGCTGGCTCCTGGCTTTAGATGGGCTCAGCTCCAGCTGTTGCAGTCATTTGGGGAGTGAATCATCAAAGAGAAGATCTTCCTCTCTGACTCTCCTCCTCTCTGTGTATCTGACTTTCCAATAAAAATAAATCTTTTAAAAATAAAAAGTAATCCAGCTCCCTGTAATGGGTTGGGAAGGCAGTGGAGGATGGCCCGAGTGCTCAAGTCCCTGTGTGCAGGCAGGAGGCCCGGATGTGGCAATGTCTTCACGTTCCCATTTGGTTCTGCCCTATTTGCCCCGTCATCTGCATCTCCATCCCCAACACAGCCCAAGTCTTGGCTAGTCTTCATAACATGTGGTCATGGCTTGGGCGCTCCCAGGCACCTCTCCATCTGCAATGGTCTCTTGGCCCTTCTGCCTCGTGCTCCTTTTTGTCATTTTAGACTCGTGTGCGTCTAATGTTATGACACAGTTTTTCTAGGAGTCACATGAAGGGTGTGGATCATGTTGGGGAACTGACATTTCCCGACGTGGCTGGGTGTGCCTCTGTTTACCTGGATCCTTTGATGTCACTCAAGGCATTTTCCCCCATCAAGCTCTTGCGTGTATTTTCTTTCTGAACAGTCTGCGCTGGTCACTGTTCACCTTTGCTATGGCTCATCTCTGTTTTATCACATTTGCTACTATGGTTTTTAGGGGAAAATGCAACTGACTTCTTATGTTTAGCCAACCACTATGCTAAACTTTTTGCTAATTTTCATGCTAGTTTTTTTTTTTCTTCTTCTTATTTTCTCTGTGGATAATCAAGTTATCTGTGAGTGATGCAAGGTTGCTTTCTTCTGATCCCATCTTGTATCAGTCAGCTAGTACTAAATACATGGGAGGCTGATAAAGAGATTCCTTTTGGCCCACAGTTGTCAAGGTCACAGTTCTCGACGGGGCAGGCCTCACTGGCTTGGCCTCTCTCTGAGGGTGCCTGCAGAGTCTGGAGCAGCAGAGTATCAGCAGCATTCAAATGCAGGTGCTCCACCCATTTCATGGCTTCCACCCATCACAGGGGCCTCACCCATCAAGGGGCCCCACCCATCGCAGTGGCTCCTCTCACCACGGGTAGTCTGCTCATCACAAGGGCTCCACCCTTGTGGTTTACTCTACTTTTCATCACTTCCCTAAAGCCACATTTCTTCAAAGCACCACAATGGGATTGCGTTTCCACCTCTTAGTGTAACCAGGAGTACAGGATTCCAGAAAGGGAGCCTGGGACTCTGGTGGAGAATCTGAGCAATTCACTCTCTCTCGAGCTTGGATTTCAGAGGATTTCCAGGAAAGCTTATCTTGCAACGTGCCATTCAGGCCTGGCACAGGGTTACACCGACACTTGAGAAGCCACCTGCATTCCATGTCTGGCCGGTAGTTGGAGTCCCAGCTGCTGGATTTGAGCCAGCTCCTTGCTGATGCACCTGGGTAAGCAGCGGAAGATGGCCAAGTGCCTGACCCTTGACAAATCATGAGGGAGAGCTGGAAGGAGTTCAGGTTCCTAGTTTTAGTTTTATCTAGCCCTGGCTGCTGGTTTAGATCTTTAAAGTAAATTTTTAAAACTCCATGGCCATCAACCAAGGAATGGCGAAAGCTACAAGAAATCAGTTAGAGCCAGATTTGTAAGAATGCATACATGGACGTATATGAGAGCAGAAGGGCCCGCCTGTTCCCCCTTTTCACAGCCCGGACGTTTCGCCTGTCCTGGGAAGGCCCTGGCAACAGCCGCTCCAGGGAGCAGCGTCACTGGAGGCTACCTTCCCTCTGTCTCCTTCCTTTGCCCCCTTGAGGCTGACCGGCTGACAACTCCTCAGGCAAAGGGATTCCTTGTGTTGCCAACATCGGCATCATTAATTTATGACTGAAACTGAAACTCCAGGGATCAGAGGGACAAATGGTCAACCCATAGTATCTCCTTTTTTTTTTTTCTTTTGGTCTATATTTCAAAGTCCCCTATTCTTGTGTAGGTAGAAAGTAACTCCAATAGGTCATGTCATTTTTCCATTTCCTATTATAAAATCAGATTTCTTAAAATGGTCTTTTTCTTTCTAATTCAGTGCCAACACTGGAATTTTACTGTTTAACCCTGAAGCACTGAGGAGAGAATTTTCAGCAATATAAGATTGAGTTTTCCACTGCTCCTTGCTACAGGGTGCGAGCGAGATCACCCCAGACATGTCTGAGGTTTATTAAGGAGTCTTTATTAACCAGGCTTGGTGAGAACAGGGACCACTAAAAATAGCAAATCACAAGTCCATATGGCAACACAATCAATTGTAACTCCAAGAGAAACAAATGGCCATTACACTGAAGTCCGTACATTAAGCTGCAGACATTCACCTTTCCCTGGCTTCTCTGCCCACATTCCACTACTGCTAGGCCTCACCCCTCCTGGAATTCCTGATAGTACACAAATTAGAAATACAAAGCATCTTAGCATTGCTATCTTCATTGTCCCACCCAAGCAGTGAACAGAGGACAAGGAATACAGACACACAGAGGCCATGCTCAGGGGATACCTGTCCTCAGAGGTGCTGGGGAGACCAAGAGTTGGGGTACCAAAGTAATGGGAGCACACCACCAAGAGCGCAAACCCCTTCCTATCATGAGCCTTCACAGGGGCAGAACAATACCACCCCCTCTCAGGTGATAGGTGGGCAGGAGGGAACACCCAGGTGTGGCGGAGTGACTTCCAAGCTTGTGACTTTGAACTTGCTGCCTACCTCACCGCACTCCTGAAGCTAGGAGAACAATGGATGCAAATTCTCTTTGTAAATGCGATTTCCAATAATGTGTTGAAAGTCTTAGACTTCAAACACTGATAAAAATGATTCTTAACCTGTAGAAATCTGAAATGCTGACCATTGTCTTTATTTGTAATTTAGTTTCCAGGTGACAAAGTTAAAAATCATCATTTTAAAAAGAAAAAGAAACTTGGAAATTTTCTCTCTCAAAGCAGGAAGGAATCTTATATTTATCTCTTTCTTCCTTTCTTTCTTAAGTATTTGTTTATTTTTATTGCAAAGTCAGATATGCAGAGAGGAGGAAAGACAGGAGCCAGCAACCTCCTCCAGGTCCTAAGGCTTTGGGCTGTCCTCGACTGCTGTCCCAGGCCACAAGCAGGGAGCTGGATGGAAGTGGGGCCACCGGGATTAGAACTGGCGACCATATGGGATCCCCGCACATTCAAGGTGAGGACTTTAGCCATTAGGCCATCGCACCAGGCCCTACATTTATCTCTTTCTTTAAGACTTATTTATTATTATTATTATTATTATTATTGGAACAGCTAGAGAGTTAAGAGAGATATCTTCCATCTACCTGCTCCACTCCCCAAATGGCTGCAATGGCTGGGGCTGTGGTTGCACCAGGCCGAAGCCAGGAGCCGGAGCTTCTTCCAGGTCTCCCACATGGGTGCACGAGGCCAAGGATTTGGGCCATCCCCTGCTGCTTTCCCAGCTATATTGGCAAGGAGCTGGATCAGAGGTGGAACAGCCAGGACTCAAATAAGAGCCCATTTGGGATGCCAGTATCCCAGGCAGAGGCTTAACTTGCTATGCCACAGTGCCAGCTATCATTTATCTCTTTTCACACATGAACAGAACAAAATAGTTCTACTTTTTCTGAGAGAATTGGAGATTTTGTTGAACTAATGAACCAAGCAGGGATTGGAGTTTAAGAGTGACTTCATGTGAGCAGACATATGCAGCTCCTGACTTGGAGTCCTACCAATCAGGTCCACGCAGGAGTCGCTCAGAGTAAGACTTTATCTACTGGTGATGAGCAAAGCAGACATGGGAGGATAAAGTTCTCTAAAGAAACTTCAAGCTGAGAGGTCACACGGGCTTGCCTGGCAAGGGTTGGGGGAGAGTCTAGGATGCAGAAGAGAGGCATCGGTGGGCTTCTTCTGCTCAAGCAACGCCCGTTTACACACACTGCTAGCTCACAAGGGCAGCTTCCATCCATTCCTAGCTTCCCCAGGCTGATCACTGTTTGACCTCCTGCTAGTACAAACTTGCAAGAGATTTCCCAGAGCATCCACTGAAACAAGCCCAGGGGAGTGAACTTTTGATTCTCTGTCCCTGGGCCAGTGCCCCCTTGGTACCCAAATCCTACCCCCTGTTGTACAATGAACCTGCAAGGAAGAAAAAGAAGGCAGGGAAGATGAAGGGTGCTGGGCCCCTGTGAGAGCCTGCTTGACTGTAATCTCTCTTCAGCTATCCCAAGACTTTGCTTTCCTTTTTTTTTTTAAAGATTTATTTTTATTATTTTTTATTGGAAAGGCAGATATACAGAGAGAAGAGACAGAGACGAAGATCCTCCGTCCGATGTTTCACTCCCCAAGTGAGCGCAATGGCCGATGCTATGCCGATCAGAAGCTAGGAGCCCCTTCCGGGTCTCCCACGCGGGTGCAGGGTCCCATTTGGGCCGTCCTTGACTGCTTTCCCAGGCCACAGGCAGGGAGCTGGAAGGGAAGCAGGGCTGCCGGGATAGAACCGGCGCCCATATGGGATCCCAGGCGTGCAAGGCGAGGACCTTAACCACTTGCGCCACCATGCCGGGCCCCAGCTATCCCAAAACTTTGTTGCTAAAGAATTATTTACTTTTACAGAAAATCAAAAGCTATTAGAAAGTAAGAACGTTGCAGCGCTCTATTCTGTTGTTGACCTCATTCTCAGAATACTCCAGAAAGTTCATGAAACATGCAAACACACACTATTAAAAACTGTGCATAAATTCACAAATGTTTTTGTAACAAAATAAGCTTTTTAAAGAGCTTATTCAGTTCCAGCTGAGTTCGGAACTCAAGAAGGGTGCATGGATGAGGCGCAAAGAGGAAAGAAAAACGGACTACTAGGATTTCATGATCATAATGTACAATGCACAAAAGCTGTCCACTTTATTTCTACAGAAAGAGTCAAACTCTGGCTCAGACTTTTTGCATCATGGTCAAGTGGGTGTTTCTAAGGATAATTCTGCCATTTGTTTTACCTAAAAACAATAGAAGTTCCTACTACAATTCTTATTCTACAATTTAATTTTGTTTCACAAAGAAAAGGAGAACCTAAAGATCAAGGAAAGAATGAAAGCCTAAATATAGGTCCCTTGATTAGCATAAGGTCAATGGGGACAGCCAAGACAGTAGGAATAATAGAAGGACCTTTTGCAAGACATTATTATTGACATTAACCTCCAAGCTCACATTGAGTAAAAAAGCCAACTCCACAGTAGCAAACAATGCCTGAATGAATTAGAGTTCTTCCAACAGGGTGGTGCAGTGTCCATGCCAAGGAAGGTGGAGCTGCATTCAGGTGGTTGTAGAGACGTTCACGGGGCCCTGCCATACAGCGGGAAATTCCTTGCGGCCCTGCCTGCAATGGAACAATACTCTTCACATCTTTGCGTCCCCCTACATCCACTGCACGGACCCCAACAAAAGAGGATTTTATAAACTTTTTAAGCACATGATGGCAGTCATGATTAGGCCCAGCTGCTTGCTGCTGCATAGACCTGCAAAGGAGAGGTTGAATCTAGAGGCCACTTGGGGGCAGAGCTGGCTTCCAAAAGTGGGCTTTCCCATTGGTGAGTTAGCAGGAAGGATTTTTTCAAAGGCAAAGCAGAGGTGAGGAGCTGGGAGCAAGTGGGACACCGGACTAGGTGGCCAGCATGACGAAGGGGCTGGCTGAAGCCCCAGAGTTTACCTCTCTCTACAGTCAGAATCAGGTCCTTGGTCATACTTGAACCACCTGTGCCAGATTACGCTGCTACATCACTAGCTGTGTCAAGGCCAGGTTCTGGAGTTCAAGCAAGCATCGTTTCTACTGAATTGAACAGTCCAGTCAAGAGATCAACATTTTGCTTTGGTAAACTGTGAAAAGCAAGGGAAAGATGTATCCATTATAACTACATAGAGAATAACTCTAGGTTCATGAACACTTTGTTTTTGTAAAATTGAAGTCCCTTACTGGAGTGCGGCCCCGAACGGAACATTCATAGGGTTCTTATAGGGGCAGTCCACAGTAGCTTGGAAAGGGGCGATTCACAATTGCCTGCAAGGTGGGGGGAAATATTACACATTCCCTGCCTATCTCAGCTGGACAACCCGTGCCTCCAGCAACTAAGGGAAGCACCCAGTTAATTACTTGGAGCCACCCGTGAGATAACCAGACTTAGGCAGGCCTTGATTCGTAAAAATTGGGGCCCATCGGTGCTAAAGATCACTTAGGCCGTTTGGCCTGCAAGCTCACAGTTTCTTAGTAGCAAACAGTCATGAGCAAATGGCTGGGGTTTTGATACTGAAGTTCCTCAGAGGCAAATGTTTTCTTTAAAAACAAAAAAGATTGATTTGAAGGGCAGAGTTACAGAGAGAGGGTGGGGGTGGGAGGTGTTGTCACAGCCAGAGATTTCACCCATGTTCCCTACATGTATGCAAGGGCACAAGCACCTGGGATATCCTCCTCTGCTTTCCCAGGCACATTAGCAAGGAATGGGATGGGAATTAGAACGGCCAGGATTCCAATGCTGCATCATTTTAACCCGCTGTGACACAACGCCCACCCCCAGGCGAGCATTCTCAATCATATTGTTTCCTACTATTTTCCACTACAAACGTTTTTAGTCTCCATCTAAATGTGTTCTTACTTGAAATTTGAAGTCAGGGAGCTCCGGCAAGAGAAAGCGTGTGCGGCTTCTCCCATCCTGTTTTCTAGGTAATCCTGAACCACGGATCAGAGCGGTTGAAGCGGCCACCATGTGCCCCTTGTCTGGGGACAGTGCCTGCTCCCCAGGCCGGCGCACAGGGTCACAGACAAGGTCATGCCCGCCTCTCCTCTGCAGCCGACGGCATGGAGGCCAGGAACCGTCCAGCTGCTCCTGTCCCACGTCACCTGCCTGGGACTGAGGTCCTACACTCCTCTTCCTGTTTAGATACCAGGAGGGCCCCGGGGAGGGCACCAGAAACCACACCCTCCCTTCCCTGCCCTCCTCCAGACCCTGAGGCACAGGAGGGCGCAAATGCGCAGGTGCAAGGAGAAGCAGCCGGCGTGGACCTGGAGCTGACCAGCACCGCTCTGCCCTTCCTGAGGGTCCTCCCCCTTCCGGATCTGTGCACCCCACTCAGCCGCGACCCCATCCCCACCCCACCTCCTCCTTTGCTTCTGACTGAAGATTATTTCTGCCCTCCTAACGTCTTCTCAGGGGTGGGGAAAATGTCAGCGGACATCTGAGAAGTGAAATGCATGTCCAAATACAGGAGCAACAAGGCAGACAAACCATTCCAATGCCCCAAAGCCACCTCAAGGTTTTTTCAGACATATACATGATATTAACTTTAAAGAACCCTGATTAACTATGTAAAGATTGTCAAAAATATAATTAGAAAATGCAATCATTTTGTTTTTGTTTTATTTAAATGATGTTTATATAACGGATCAGGGTGGGAAGGATCGGGTTAGGGAGAGGTGGGTGTGATCATTGTTTCCAAACTCTCCATTTCTTCTTCCCACTTCTTGGGAGAGGGGAGATAAGGGGATAGGCCATACCCCATCTCCCTACCATTCCAGTAGTCAAGGATGGGGAAAGGCCACCTGCTATCAACCCAGGGTCATAATGGCACATGTTCCTAAGGTGCTGCTCAGGTTGGTGCGATACTTCTGAAATGCTGTCCTATCTTCTATCGGAGTCACAGAACCAGATATCAGGGGTCCTCCCGTCCCGCGGAAGAAATCACCCGACACTTGAGAGTCTCCAAGGCGCTTTATTCCGATCTTCCGTTGTGAACGTTATCACCGTTATGACCATACGCTCCAGCCCCTCCCCCACCAAACCCCCCCCCTCGCTTATCTGTCAAACTTGTCCAATCAGCTTAAAGATAACCAAGGCACACCAATCAGGGCAAAGGGCCAATCACAGGGCAGGAAATGGTCAGTGCCCCCAACACTGTCCATCTTTCCAATCTATGGATGAGGAATCCCCTCCAACGCCCATTAGCTGACAACACCACCTTCCTTACAGTCTCCAATTGCCCAGATATTTGTGGTCATCCTTTGGCTGAGGTAGTTGTCCATACCCCAGAACAATGTTCTGTTCTCCATTCTCTGCTATGGTACCAGCTGTCCTCTGTAGGCCCCAATGAGCTACTATGTCCTCCATGTGTGCCATGGTCTGCCATCCAGCACTCCATCCTCTACACTGGAGAGGACCAGTTCTCCTAGGTGGGCTCATGGACCCGAGCCAGGCAACCTGGGCCATGCCAGACACCCCCCTCCCAACCCCTGAGGCTCACGGATCAAGCTACCACCTTGCAGATGAGCCCTTGACCCTGGGCCATGCAGCCCAGGCTACACGGGACCCCCATCTCAGGGGGCTCATGAACCTGGACCTGGGAAGACAGCAGGAGATGATTCAAGTGCTTGGGCACTTAGGAGACCAGGAAGAAGCTCCTGGTCCCTGGCTTCAGCGTAGCAAAGCCCCTGGACATTGTGGCCATTTTAGGAGTGAACCAACTTATAGATTCATTCTCTCTGTAACTATACTTTCAAATAAATAAGACAAATGCTTTTAAAATATTTTGTTAGAGGTCTGGCACAATGGCTCAGTGGCTAAATCCTCACCTTGCAGCTATCAAGATCCCATGTGGGCACTGATTCACTTCCCATCCAGCTCCCTGCTTGTGGCCTGGGAAAGCAGTGGAGGACGGCCCAGAGTCTTGGGACCCTGTACTCATGTGGGAGACCTGGAGAAGCTCCTGGCTCCTGACTTTGGATCGGCTCAGCTCTGGCCATTATGGCCCTTTGGGGATTTTACCAACAGATAGAAGATCTTTCTCTCTGTCACCTCTCTTTAAATCTGATCTGCCTTTCCAATAAAAAGAAAACAAATCATATTTTTTTTTATTTTATTTTTTTTTTTATTATTTTTTCATTGGAAAGGCAGATATACAGAGAGGAGAGACAGAGAGGAAGATCTTCCATCCGATGTTTCACTCCCCAAGTGAGCGCAACGGGTCGATGCTACGCCGATCCGAAGCCAGGAGACTCTTCTGGGTCTCCCACGCGGGTGCAGGTTCCCAAAGCTTTGGGCCGTCCTCAACTGCTTTCCCAGGCCACAAGCAGGGAGCTGGAAGGGAAGCGGGGCTGCCGGGATTAGAACCGGCGCCCATATGGGATCCCGGGCGTGCAAGGCGAGGACCTTAACCACTTGCGCCACCACGCCGGGCCCAACAAATCATATTTTTAAAATATTCTTTGTACAGATACTGTAAATAGAATGATAAAGGTCTTACATTATTTTAAATATTGAATATTTAAATTGTAATTCAAGTTATTTACTCTTGACAAGATTCCTTACTCCTACACATTAACTTAATAATAGTTTGCCACATAAAGGAAGTGAATAAAATTTAAGGTGTTCTTTCTAGTACTCCAGTTTCTAAAAGCTGGGCTGCCAAAATTTGGAAAAACTTGGAAGCAACCCAAACTGATACATCCAGACAATAGAATATTATTCAGTGAGTTTAAAAATGAGTTATTATGCTATGAAAAAATTAAAGAAATTTAAGTTAAAATTGCCAAATGAAAGACACCTAAGAGAAATGCTACATCCTGCATGATCCCAACTACATGACATTTTGGAAAAACAGAAACTATGGAGCCAGTAAAAGATCGTTGATTGCAGGGGTCCATGGCTGGGGAGGGGTATGTGAATAGGTGGCGCCCAGGGAAGTTTTAGGGCTGTGCTGCTGGCTACCTCTCACTCTTGTCAAAATCTGGAAAACTGTAAGGCAAAAACAGTGAGTCCTGATGTGGGCAATGGGCTGGATGGATAACATTGTGTCGGTGTTGGTTCCCTAGCTGTAACTAACATGTCACACGCTAGCAGACCCAGGTGGGCGAAAGCTGCAGGTGGGCACTCTTACTTACTGTTACATTTTTCTGCAAACTATATTTTTAAAAGAAAAGGGCATAGATTTGTATAGGTTAAATACTCTAATTGCACTTTAAGGTTTTACATATGGTGAAATCAGAGAGTGAAAATTTAAAAAAAACTGCAAAACATAATTCATTAAAATATTTACACAGATCAAGAATATCTGGTACACTTAGATTAAGTATTTTTAAAATATTTGTATTCAAAAGGGCCATCTTCAGCTGCTTTCCCAGGCCTTTAGCAGGGAGGTGAAAAGGAAGTGGGGCAGCAGGGACTCTAAACAGTGCCCATATGAGATGCTGGTGCAGCGGTTGGAAACTTAATGTGCTACACCAAGGCATGGGCCAGGAGATTAAAATTAAGCTCCCCAGAAACTGTTTTACTGAGCAATCCTCTAAGCACTGTTTTAAATTCTTAGTGTAGAAGGGTTTTGGGTTTTTTTTTTTAAATCTGTTTAAGATCACTAATTATCGATCTATCGCCAAGCTGCCTACCTTTGGTTTTTATTTTACAGCCCAAGTTATATTTTCCCTTTTGCCTCCCAATAACTTTTAGGGACAGGAAATGCTTATATTAGAAAACAAAAGTCTATTAAGTTAGTTCCTTTGACACGTATTTCTACTTACACTTATCAGAGTATATACACTTTGAACAGAAGTTTTAAAACAAACTTCTTTAAGTTAAGGAATAAATTTACAACTAGAAAATTATTAAAAGAGTTGTCTGACTACTCCACTTACATAGATTGCATTTGGAATTTTCCTCTGCACTCTCTTGAAAACAGGTGACATGGAACCCTGTCCACTTCCCAGGTTGTGTGCTTTGATTTTATCCCAGCCTGGAAATTTTCCTAAATACTATGAACCTTTGGAACTCATAGTCTTTGCTGTTCTCCCTTCTGGATGTATTTGAGACTCCTGTCTTCTAAATGCCTACGAGTTAACGCTTGACTCTTGAAACCAAAAGAGAGAAGGGAAGGAAAAATTGAGAAGTTTACAGAATATGAGACCAAATGTTTACAACAGGAAGAGAGAAATATCCAATTGAAGCAGTGGAAGAGATAATTAGGCTCTCGGGAAAACTGGAAATTATCCAACAGCTGCTTTCCAAAGGGGGAAAAATGTACATATTAGAAAATAAAATTTCCTCTAGCTCCAAGCGTCGCCACCTACCCATCACCCAGTGGCAACAGCCTGCTTGAGTAAAAGCAGCCGTCGTGGCTGCAGGTTCTGCACTCCAGTCCCCACGCTGTGTGTCCGTTTCCTGACCATGTGGGGAAGCTGATGGCCGCTGACCGCGGTTCTCCTGAAGCAAAACACCTTACCGACACCTCAGCGAGACGAATCACTGGTTGTATAAATTTGGGTGTTTGCTAGTAATGAGCCACAGCTCAGGCTGCGCAGTTTTAGCAACAACTTAACAAGGTGTTAATAGTAGTTATTGTAGAACACAGATCCAAGGAGTAATTAATATGATAAGACCCAAAATGCATTTCTTAAGTTCCTACAACAACAACAACAAAAAATCTGTAATTAAATCAACAGCCTCCCCAAATATTGTTTTAGGAAGCTCAATAAGGTTTCACAGATGTTTCTAATGAGATTGATCAATGCAAATATTTTCAAGCCAGTGGCAGCCAGCATCCCATATCGGAGTGCCGGTCCAGGGCCTGGCTCCTTCGCTTCCGACCCAGCGCCCTGCTGCTGCGCACCCTGGGAAGCAGCGGACGGTGGCTCCAGAAGCTGGGTGCCTGTCACCCACTTGGAAGACCTGGAAGACCTGGACTGAGTTCTCATTTCCAGGCTTTGACCTGGCCAAGTCCCGACTGTCGCAGACATTGGGGAAGTGAACCAGTAGGCGGGAAAATGTCTTTCTCCATCTCTCGCCTTTCTCTTTTGCACTGCTTTTCAGATGAATAAATCCTGTTTTAGAATTTTCAAACCAGAACATAATTATTTCACAGGAAATCAATAGGGGCTTGTGTGGCAGGCAAAGGCTTAGCATGCTAGTCCTGTCCCTGCTGGCACCTGCATTCCATATGGGCACCAGTTTGAATCCCAGCTGCTCCACTTCTGTTCTGCTCCCTGCTTATGGCCTGGGAAAGTTAGCAGAAGGTGGTTCAAGTCCTTGGGCCCATGCACTCATGTGAGAGACCAGGAAAGAAGCTCCTAGCTCCACCTTCAGATCAGATCAGCTCTGGCCATTATGGCCATTTGGGGAGCAAATGTCTCTCTGTCTGACCTCTGTAAAAGCTGCCTTTCCAATAAAAATAAATAAATCTTTAAAACAACAAGAACTCTACAGGCAGCCAATGTATTTATTACAGAGTAACTACAAGGTAACAGAAAAAGCAATGAACTCTGAGTCAGGTTAAGAAAAGCTTCCTGGAAGAAGAGTCCCGTGGGTCAGTGGAATTTTGATAGCTACAGCTGGGAATTTTCCAAGCAGGCAGCAGAAGGGGGCATCCGAGGCAAAGGAAACCCCGTACAGGCAGAGGCAGGAAGTCATGAGTCAGCATGTTAGTTATAAAGAATTGAAACCAGATCCACTCGCCAGTGAAGTGAAGCCGGAGGTGCTCAGGAGATGGGCAGCGGCCTCATTCACTGCATTAGAAACTGGCCTTCTTTTATAAAACAAGAAAAATTACTGAAGCTCTGAATGCAGGTGTTAGAAATCCCCAAGGTAATGAAATGAGATCTGCTTTTGAGAGCTGTCCTGGCAATGTAACTTACAGTGAGTATTGAGGAATTATATTAAGGGATGTAAGAAGAGGCAAGAATGTAAGGCGAGTCTGCAAGGCTTCTGGTTTAGAAATGGCCAATGACAGGGGCCACACAATGACTCAGCTGGATAATCCTCCACCTCCAAGCGCCAATATCCCATATGGACATTGGTTCCTCTCCCAGTTGCCCCACTTCCCATCCAGCCCCCTGCTTGTGTCCTGGGAATGTGGCCTGAGTCCCTGTGCCCCTGCATCTGTGTGGGAGACCTGGAAGAAGTTTCTGGCTCCTGGCTACGGATCAGCTCAGCTCCAATCATTGTGGCCATTTGTGGGGTGAAGCAGATGGAGAATCTTTTTTTTTCTCTCTCTCTCTCTCATCTTCTGTCTATAAATCTGCCTTTCCCATGAAAATAATAAATCTTGGAAAGGAAAAAAAAGTCAGTGACAGCAAGTGGTTGAAATCCATTGACCTGTCTTGCACGTTGAAAGGATATTTTACCTAGGCGTGAGTCTGTGGCGTGCACTGGTCAGCACTTCTCAGACAACAGCAAAATAGCTCATTTGTTAATATCACTGTGGATCTGTTAAGGAAGTTTTTAAGTATCTCACAGTGTCAGATGCAAACTTTCCAACATTCTGGTACCCGAATGGAACCTCAGCGCTTACATGGTGAGGATTTGGCCGCTGAGCCATCATGCCGGGACTTATATTGACTTTTCTTCAAGCAAGTATTCAGCAACGTCAGTGTGTGCCCAGCTCCTGACTCTGGAACCAGCCCAGCCGTGGACATCACAGGCTTTGGGGGAGTGAATCAGGGCATGGGTGCATGATAGATAGATGGAGAGATAGATAGGAGAGATAGATAATAGACTGATGGATAGACAGATATTAGGTAGGTACAGACATGACCACCTCTCAAGCTGATAAAAGTAAAAATAGAATCAAGGTTTTTGAGAACACAATCTATCCATAAAACAACAAAGAGAATATCATAAAATAGTAAACAGAATATTTCCAGTATCAAGAGGTTCTGACAATGAATTCATGCGTGAATAATAACATTTGAAATCAATTATTTTAGTAGACGTAAATGAAGCATTGACGACATGATCCATAATGAAATCACGGTTGAGTCACAGTCTGCAGATGTCAGCAAATGCCCAATCCGCGGGCAGGAAAGCACCTCACACGTGCCTCGTGCTCTTCGCCCTATGTGTGTGCTTGTTTGGCCTGTGGTCTCCAAGCCTCCTTCTTGATAAGCCACAACCTGAACCCCAGAACCGCAACAATGTCTTCTACTATTAGGTGTATTTATTGAACACAGTTGGTTTCCAAATTGCATTTACTTTGTTTACCAGTTCTGGTAGACCAGGCTTGTTCTGATTTCCCCATAAAGTGTTTTTGTCTGAAATATCAAACTTGGTGCTTGCTCACACACAGGCACCCAGTGCTGTCTAAAGCACTCGCCTCCAAGGTCGGGGGTGCATCCACACGAAACACACAGCTAGCTCTGGAGCACAGAAAGACAATCCTCAACTTTCTGTTTCTATTTATTTGGCAACTTTTAAACTTTCCATTTGTATAATATAATGTATATTGATATATACTCATACCAAAATGTGAGCAATTTATAGATAAATAAGCATGTCTATATATAGATGAATATTCAATTTTTAGTTGAGTATATTTGCCTTTCATTATAACAACAAAATACCTAAAGTTTTACAAAGGGGAAAAACTAATTTAGTTCATATTCTTGGAGGTTAAAAGCCAAGAGGAAGTGGTCCCATTAGTTTGGCTCTGGTGAGGCTGGTGGAAGGCAGGCGAGTAGCTCCCTGGAGGGAGGGTCACTCGGTGACGCACAGAAAGGAGAGAAGCCAGCACCAGCACAGGCTTTGAACTACTTTCAAGCGCATGTGTTCCCACCTGCCAGCATTCTACAGTGTCCCCAAAGTGCCACCCTAGGGTCACCACCATGCCTTTATCTCGCAGATCTTTGGGGGACCCTCAAACTGATGTCTGAGTCAGAGGGCTTTAGGCTTTTTTTTTTTTTCCAATGCTTTAAACCAGACCAGCATCGTGGCACAGTGGATCAGGTTGCTGCGTATATACCACCAGCATTCCATTTAAGAGCTGATTCAAGTCCCGACTGTTCCATTGCCAATCCAGCTCCCTGCTAATGCTCCTGGGAAAGCAAAGGAGTACAGCCCAAGTCCTTGGGACTCTACCGCCCACATGGGAGACCTGGAAGAAACTCCTGACTCCTGACTTCAGCCTGGCCCAGCTCTAGCTGTTGCAGCCACTTAGGGAGTGGACTTTCTCTCTCTCTGTAACTCTGCATTACAAGTAAATAAATCTTAAATAAATAGATAAAAGGAAGTGCTAGGAAGTAGGCTTAAATGCAAATTCTCAGGCTCCAGCCTCAGGGAGTACAATTCAGCAGGTCGGAGGAGTTTGGGCATGCACATGTTATCAAGTGCCCCAGAATTCCTAGTATGGCCCTCTGTGACACATCCTTGAATAAACATCCTCAAGAAGCATGTCCATTCTCCCACCGGGCATGAGCATCTGATCAAAGAAACAGATGTGAACGCCCAGCCACCAGTCGGTGACACTAGGTCTCCCTGACTGTCCACCGTGATCACCACGTGAGATGGCAGGCTGTGTTCTTCCTTACGGGCCTGGGATGCCTGCCCCACAGCTGTTCCTTCACGTGCCAAGTGAGTACTTCACATGATTGCCCTGAAAACCCCTTCTTTGGGCCTCAGTTTCCTTGTCCCCTGAGGCCACCACTCGGCCTGGCCATTCCTTCCTTGACCAGGAGGACAGACCCCTTGCTTTCCTGTCATCCCCAGCAGAGGTGAGCATGAGGAATCCTGGAGGAGGGGAATCCCTCAGTGTGAGAGTAAGGAAGGTTCGTTTCTCCTAAGAACTTTGGTGGAGCACACCCTGCACAGCTCCCATGCTTGTCTTTCGCCCTGACATTCCTCTTTCCACAGATTAAACTACGGTCTGTCCACTGTCTGAGCCAGAAGTTGGCTGCAGTCGGTTTTCAAGTCCTGTCAAGTCTACTTTCAAACGCCATCTTGTTTGTTTTGTCTGAGTCATTCCATCAGTTTTGTCTCCTTTTCTTCTAAATAGTGGCGTGCAACAGTTTTGAGCACAGTGGTTTCCAAAGTTGTAAAAAAAAAAAAAAAAAAAGATTTGGAAGGCATCTTTTTGCATGCATTATAAAAGCCATGCTGGTTTAGTAAGAGGAGAGAAGAAAAACAGAATCAGATCTTTTGAAAATCCGAAGTATTACACAAAAGTAATTGTTTTATTATTAACTGAGATTCTATTTGGGTCCAGCTTATGGTAGAGAAATTTGGACATGGTGTTATAATTTTAAAATGTTTATCAAAGAACATTATGTGACTTTCTAGTAACTCTCTGTATAGTTACAATAAAATGTCAGCAAAGAGAAAGTTATTGTTACAGACACGCACACAAACCTGCAATGCCCAGTCTGTACAAATCATCTGTCCCTGGGTTCAGATGAACATATACCACTCAAAGACCCAATGGGCTACCAGCTGGCGTCTGGTTTACCTGACTTTGCGGCAGGATACAGAGCATGAAGCACAGCTTGTAGCCTGACTGCATTAGCACATCTTCACCCAGAGTCCTTACAACAGCACAGGTGCTGCCTCCCAACCCCCTCGTCTCACAGAAATACACTCAGTCACAACAGGCAGTCACAACAGAGGCTGGAGCTGGCCCAGCAGAAGAAAACCTCACTCGTGAGATTCCAAGCCAAGGGCCATGCAGGTTCAAGAACATCAAATGCCAGGGCCTGTGTTTCTCAGCAGAGACACACAGTCCTCCTCCAAGTGACCCACAGAGCCTAGACGTCTCCCTTGAGGCTTCCCAGGACAGATACATGTCGCCAAATGGGGTCATTTCCGCAGTAAAAAGTACTGCCTTTTCAAACAGCTGACATTCCACATGTATCTAAACCCAGCACATTCCAAAGAGACAGTAAGAAAAAGGTAAACTAAAGTTCATGTTCCCATGGGGAAATGGCTTGGACCTTATCAACCCTTTCGCTGCCAGAAGGGAGGCAGTGGTGAAGAAAGGGCTGGGGTTTGACAGCTGTGGCTGTCTGTCACCACAACACAACCCACCACAGGCACAGCTCCAGCGGTGAGACCTGCCGTGGGACAGCTCCAGTTGGCCCTGGCAGAAGCCTAGAGGAAAGCAGCTGTGGCTGACTGACCCTGTACAACAGTCCGGCCTGGCTGTATGGCAGGCTGCTCCACACCGTCCAGACCCCCTCTCTGTGCACCAGCCGAGTTCCCTTCCCTCTCCGTGCACTGTCTGTGTCTGCTTTTCCAGGCACCACCCAGTGTCACCCTTTCCCTTGGGACAGAAATCACAAGTTCCAAGATGTGGCAAACCTAGAACCAGCTCCAGTTGGAAATATCCAATTTGGCTGCAGGTTGTGTCCCTGAGATGATTTTGAGGTCATTATAATGTCAGTGAAGTAAAATTACCCTGACCTGCACTCTAATTCCCATCAGGCACCCAACACTATGATACTTCTATTATATCCAAAAAGGGTCAGGAAAACTCGTGGTAAGTACTCAAGCCCCACCACCCAAACACCATCTCCTTCTGCACATTCAATCAAATCCCACCCCAGACATCACCCCATGTGCCTCCTGATACACAAGAGAACAGCCAAAGTCTTGTTAAGAATTCTTTTCTGGGTGTGTTGAGGTGTTTTTCTCATTCATTCTCTCTCTCTCTTCCTGTCTTTCTCCTGCCCCTTCCCTTGCCTGTCCTTTCTTGGGTGTGCATTTTTTCCTTTTCCTTAAATAAATCCTGCTCTCTGTACATCTTTATGTCTCCAGCTGGAATTTTGTCGTACATGGAAGGGAGGGTCAGGAATAAGCCCAGGCAGGAGCCCCATTGCACAGAACACTTTGACTCAGTAAACACAGTTTACTCCTAAACAAGAGTAAACTCCAATTCATAGCTGCTACTGAGAATCACAGGGAGAACGACTGGGAAGGACACCTGCTGGAGTCTTCTACAGGTGCATGTTAAAGGTTTGGTCCCTAAGGTCTTGTTAGTGCTACCAAGAGGGTAGACACTTAATCCAACTGCAATATTTAGACATGGGGCCTTTGGAGAGTGATTAGACTGCATCAGGTTGTTGGGATGCAGCCCCAGGAAGGACTTAGGGGAGCTTTATAAGGAGGGACATAGATAGGGGTGCTCCCTTGTGCCCCTGGATGCTTTGTTCCTCTGTGAGACTCTGCCAGATGCCCAACGAAGGGACCATGTGACCTTGGCCTGTGAATATCCCTTCACGGTTGGCTTCTCTTGGATATCGCATTATAGCTCAAAGCCACTGCAGTGTCTGTAAGAGAAAAGCCCTGTGCTTGTGGTCCTCGCACCTAAAGAATTCCAGCAATTCAGCAAGCCTCAGCTGCATTCCCTGCATCAGAAGACTCACCTGCTATCCCAGTCCAGATAGAATGAGGGAAGGATTGGGGTGGAGGCCAACATTCACAGGAGGAAACCGGACAGTTCAGGCTGGGCAGCAGCCAGGTTCCCTCAGGACACTGAATGCAGTGCAAGGAGCAGGGTTGGATGGAGCCACAGAGGCATGGGGTGGAGATGGTACCTAGAAGAGCTGTTCTGAAAGAATTCACACTTCCCATAGATGCTCCTGAATGGAAGAGGAAGACACAGTCTGATATACCAGAGACACTAGCAGGTCAATGCCCTGCAGGGTGTGGCAGCCTCCCCTAAAACCAGGAGACAATTCCTGCAAGGGACCTGCTGAGAGCAAACCACCTGAGCTCTGTGAAGTGAAACAACTCCTTGGGATGCACTCAACAAGAATGTACACAATAAGTGCTCAGTGCCTGCCTGTCCCCCTTCCTCAGGAATCCCTCAGTGCTCTTTCCCTCCTGTTCTGGGAATACCTTTGGATCAAGATCTCCACTTGGCAAAGGAGAAGAGGTCTTCGGGTTTGGTCATGGACAGCCCATCAACCGCAACCCCAGTGTTAGACCAGAAATGAGGAAGCCTCCAACAGTGAGTCAATGGGTGTCACTTGTCACTCTGCCCTTTACCAACCAGAAATGAAGGCTCCAGTTCCTGTGAAATAACAACCCCAATTTACTTTTAGTAAGTCTAGGGACACATGGAAAGAGAGCATTTGGGAAGCCAGCAACAATGAAAACTACCGCTTTAAAAGCTGAGAACTTGGCCGAGCTTGCCTGGGGGACTTGAAGATGAAGATGAGGGCTTGATTGGGGAAGAAGGGGAGAGGCTAGGGACATAACGTCAGTGGAGCATGTGGGGATCTGGGAGCTTGAACCTAGGGAGAACCATGTGCTTGGTCCTGGGCGAGGTGAGAAACACACTGCCCTGGTGTGCTGGTGGATGAGACCTGGAGAACCTCAATGGGCCTGATCTTAGGTGTATGGAGGGGTAAGACACCAGGCCAGCACATGGGCCGAGAGATTGGGATTCTGGTGGGTGGATGGAGCTTCGAACAAGCACACCACCCAATGGGCTTCTGAAGGCTTGGCTGAAAAATCCATGTGCTCCAGGGCACACAGATTGTGGATTCATTAGGGAAAGGTGCAAGAGGATATGGGGGAGGGAAGACCGCTGTGGGAATGTGTTGCAGGTGAGGAATGAATCCTGAGGGACTCCCGATGACAAGGTCACTATACTTGAAGGCAAGCAAGGGACTGAGACCTGATGATTTAGAGAAGAGAGGCTGGAGGACCTTTATGGGCTAGACCAGTACACCAGCCCACATGGGAGACTTGAACTGGCCTAGATAGCATGGAACACTGCTGACTACCACACACCAGCCCACACAAAAGCTAGGGCAGGGGCCTGTCTGGCAGGGTTAGATTACAGTACCCACCAATGAATGTCAGAATAGGGAATGAGTAATGTTAGGCTGAGCCATGACACTAACCAGCCCATGAAAGATTCTATGGGAGGTATGTGGGCCTAACCCTGTGAAACTGTAAGTCCCACTGGTTAGCTTAAGAGTTGGAAGTAGAGATAGGCTGAGCTAGGCATGACAATGGAACCCACTGACACTCATAGATACTGTAGCTGGGAACAAGCTGGGCAGGTCCAGGCTACAGCACCCAGAAAGTACACCTTAAAACAGGGTGTAGGGTGGTCCAGGTCACAATATTCACCAACTCATACAAAGTCCAGTACAGATAGAGTAGGTTATACCTGGGAGGGGCATAGCACCCACTGGCATGTGTGATATCTCGGTCTGGGAGTGGACCTGACGGGGGATCTTGGGCAATTCCTCTGGTGAGCCATAGCTCTTACTGGTGAACATGTGGTTCAGGCCTGGTTGTTGGCCAGGCCAGGCAAGGCAGCTCCAGCTGTTGGCAAGAGTGCGGGTTGGTTTTGGAAGGGGCGGACTAGGCAGGGCTGAGCAAACCTTAGCCCACTGGCATGTGCAGGAGCCAGGCTGGAGTGCAAGTCATGCTGGACTAGGTTATCACATCTACCAGTGTGCACGAGCCAGAAATGGTAGCAGACTGAGTATGGCCAGGCTGTAGCACCCTCCAGTGAAAGTTGGGACAGGGGGCCGTCCAAGTCAGGCTGGGCTAAGTTTCTTTCCCTGCTAAGCAACACATGAGCTATGTCTGGGTGTGGACCAGGTTTGGCTGGGCTGAAGCACCCAACACAGTCCCTGCAGATGAATGCAAGAACCAACACAGGGAACAACCCAGACCAGGCCAGGGAATGGTACACACCAACATACGTATGGCTCAGGTTTAGGGGCAAGCCAAACTGGGCCAGTTCATATCACCTGCTGGCAGATCCGAGAGCCAGAATGGGGTGCAGGACAAGCCATGTTGGGTTGCAACACCAACCAGTTCATACTGGGGTAGGGACTGGGGGCTGGATGGGCTGGGCTAGGCTGCAGCCCTTACCAGCATGAGCTGGAACTGAGGGTGAGCCTGGCCGGGTCATGCTACAGCATCCCTTGGCAAATGCCAAGGTGAAACAAACCATGCCAGACAGGGCCATAGTGCCCAGCCAGCATATGTGACACTGAGTAGAGGTGGGGCTGTGAACCCAGTAGGAGGACTATTTAACGATCTCTCTGCTAGGCTACTACTCCCACTGGTGAGTGTGAGAGCTGAGATCTGGGGCAGACCAGGCTGGGCAAGATTACAACACCTGTTGGCCTGCATGTGAGCTGGATTAAGGGGAAAGCCTCGCTGGGCTGACTGAACCTACTTGTGCATGCATGTGCCAGAGGAGGTGTGGGTTGGTTGGGCTTTGCTGCAGCATCAACTGGCCGGTGCTGGCTCAGGGGCCAAATTCTCTTAAGCTGAACTGCAGAACCACTTGGAGAGTTCAAGATCCAGAAGTGAGAGTAGGCTCATTAGGGAAAATGCAGGCACCTCTCTCTTGGGTTGCCACTCCACCAGTGAAAGTGGAAACCAGGTCTAGGGGCAGGCATGACTGGACAGAGAATGGCACCACCAGCATGAATGTGGGCTGGATAGTAGGACTGGTTGGGTTGAAATAGGTTTCAATGCCCATTGATATGTATGAGAGCTGAATGGGATATGGAACAGATTGGAGCAGTCTGCTGCACATACTGGCAAGCACAGGAACCAGGGCAGGAGGCAGGCCTGGTGGGGCTTATTGGGGGTCACTCCAACTAGGCTGTAGCTCCCACTGGTTTGGGCCCTGTGTGTGGTGCACATAATCCAGTGGGCTGTAACACCCATTGGTTTGTGTAGAAGACACAGCTGGAGGCAGAGCTGACCCAGAAATTGCAACCAACAGTGCGCATGTAGGTTAATGTGGGTGACAGTCTGAGCTGGACCCTGTATTAGCAAGCACACACAGGAATCAGGTCTGTGTTCACCTCAGATGAGGTTTATTTGGGGATCCCCCCAGTTGAACTCAGAACCCCAACTATGGAGAAAATAGCAGGTTCTATGGTCTGGCCAAGGAGTGCATGTATCAGATCTGGACCTCCACAGTGGCTTAGATGGAGCAGTGAACAGCATATCCAGATGCACATGGATGATATGGCTGTCCCTTAGAGCCTGCAGAGGACACCTGGTCCCATGACAGAGGAAGGAGGGAAGAACAAATTAAGAAGCGCTGGCAGTGAATATCTAGACAAATGGAGAATCTAAGGTGGATTATGCCAGCCAGTGGACCTTGGAAGGATTTCGTTGACAGCAAGTCAAAACTGCTGCACTATTAGAACCACTTGAGCCAGACCCTCACAGTATGCCCCACATTGAGGACCCTGGGGTGACATCAGGTAGCCATCTCACATCCTGGGGTATGAGGTTGTTGGGAGGCTGGGTGTGGCTTCTCCCCTATCTCCCTCCTACCCCCAGATACAGGAAGACAAAAGGAGAATGTGAAAGCAATGGTCTTACCCACTTTCCTCTATCCCTTGACCCTTCCCACCCTAATCAACTATGTAAACATCATCAAAAATAAGTATTTTAAAAATCTGAGAATTTCCCAGTCCAGAGAGAACTGCTGCCCTAAACTCATGTGAGTGTGAGTGAGTGTGTGTGTGTGTATGTGTGTGTAAGGGCGGTGGTCAGAAGGACTGGGCGCTGGGATGGAAGTGGCAGCCCAGGCTGCGAGAAACTCTTCACTGTACTCATGTCCTCCCTGATTGCCTTAGGATCACTATCGCCTCTCTTGCACACATCACTGGGCCTCTTGCACCTGCTGGGTGAAGGTGAGCAGTACCTATGTCCTAAGTGTGAGGGACTGATAACACTATCTGTGAGATTTGGGGCACTTACCCATCACAGCTCAAAGCTGGCAGATTGCAATGAGGGGAGTCTGCCTAGTGACTGTGCCTCTGCTAAGATTTGCTTGATAAAGCAGGTTGCAAGTGGGGAGAGCAACAGCCTCTAACAGGTTCTGTCTTAGGGCAGGGCCTGTTTGGCCTTCATCTCCTCCCCATTACACTTTACCCCACCAGCAATCCCTGTGGACACATGTGTTCAAGAGCAACAGAATTAACTCAGGAATAGATCTGCCACAACCATGAGCCACAGATTCAAAACAAAATACCAATGTACTTCAAAAAGCTTGTGGCAAGTGGGATTAACAGATGATGCCAAAAATGTTGGAATCCATAGACATGAGGGTTCTTCCAAAAGTTCATGAGAAGTGTATTATTATGAAAGAATTATAATTAATAAAAGTTCCACTTTCCATGAGCTCTTTTTTTTTTTTAATGGTGCCAATGCTGACTGTATTTCAAGTCGTCATGGTATTGGAAAAGTTTTCAATTAGCAATATTCATGCCTTGGATAAACCTCATTGGCTATGATACTGCCACTGCGCAAAGCTTTCCATGAACTCTTAAAAGTATCCTTATTTTAACTAGTGAAGAATTACAGGAGCCCAGTTGTTGAATTGGTCCAATGGCTAAATCCTCACCTTGCATGCACCAGGATCTTACATGGGCGTTGACTGATACCCTGGCTGCTCCCTGCTGATGGCCTGGGAACAGTAGAGGATGATCCAAAGGCTTGGTACCCTGCGCCCATGTGGGAGATCCAAAAGAAGCTCCTGGCTTTGGATCAGCTCAACTCCAGCCAGTGCAGCCATTTGGGAGGGTTAACAGTGGATGGAAGATCTTTCTGTCTCTCCTCTCTCTGTAAATGTGATTTCTCTTTACAATAGAATAAATAAATACATAAATAAATGTATAAACAAACAAATCTTTTCTTTCACTATTAATGATTTGACCCAGATGTAATCATAGCTCTTTATAATTAAAAAAAAAAAAAACTACATGGAAATAACAGTTTACCCACTTTCCTATAGCCCTTGAAACTTTTTACCCCAATTAACTATGTAAAGATTGTCCAAAATATAATAATAATAAATAAAGTAGGAGAGACAGAGAAATAACAACAACAACAACAACAAAAAACTACAAAAAAGATAACCAAGAACTTAAAGTAAGATGACACATGAATTTGACAATGTTTAAATTTAGTAAGATATCAGCAACACAAGGCAAAACCATTTTTTCATTAAAATAATGGACAATTTTAGTTGTTGAAACTACCAGGAGCAGGCATTTTCACTCTAAACATGGCCATTTAAGACCCCTGTGTTCCACCTTGAAGTACCAGGGTTCTATCCCTGGATCCAGCTCTTGACTCCAGCTGCTAATGCAGATGGTGGAAGCTACCTATGTGGATCCGGACTTTGGCCCAGCACAAGTCTGGCCTTTGTGGGCATGTGGGGAGTCAACTAGTGGGTGGGAGTGCACTCTTTCTCTGTCTCAAATATATCCCTAAAAAATTGTTAAAATATTTATTTGCTTATTTAAAAGATATAATTAGAGAGAGAGAGTGAAAGAGAGCTTCGTCCTCTGGCTGTAACTGCTGGGGCTGCGGACAACAGAAAGCAGGAGGCTGAACACCATCTGTGTCTCCCGTGTCGGGGGCAGCAGCTGGGTGTTTTGGGCCATCTTCCACTGCTTTCTTGTGCATTGGCAAGGAGCTGGAATGAATCAGCCAGCTTGAATAGACATCAGTATAGGGTGCTGGCATTACAGGCAGTAGCTTAATTTGCCCCACCACAATTCCACTTCCTAATTTTAAAAAATTAAAAAAAAAAACCACTGTAACCATAGAAATAACAAATACTACAGATGGAACAAGCAACAGAATATTTGAGCTTGAAGCAGTGAGGTGAAAGATGCTCCCAAAAGAGAGCAGGAAAAAAAACAAAGATACAAAAAATGTAAAGAAAATCTCAGGGAAATGTAGGATGAAAATTAAAATGTTAATATAGAGAGAATAAACTGACTCACAACAAGAGAGAAACCAAATACCTATTCGAGCGAATAATAAGTAATGAATTTACCAGTACCCATGATGGGATGGGCGTTTGGGCAACAGTTAAGGTGCTGCTTGGGATGCCCATATCAGCGCGCCTGCTTCAAGTCCTGGATCATTTCCCAGTTCCATCTTCCTCCTGATGCACACCCCAGGAGTGGGCAAGTGACGCTCCAAACCTTGCGTCCCTGCCTTTCACATGGGACATATGGACTGAGTTCTTCAACCCAGCCTAACCCACACCCAGCTGTAGTGGGCGTTAAGAGGGTAAAGCACTGAGTAGGAGGCAATTTCTCTCTCTCTCTCTTAAATAAAATCAAAAGTAAATTAATAAAAACACAGATTATTCAAGTGATCTTATTCAGAATTAAGGGAACAGAGAGTACTGAATAGGAGCAATGTAAGACACACACGTACATACACAGGTGCACACAAACACACACTTAGGCTTATTATATTAAACGACATATGCAGAAAACTTGCAGAGAGAAAGAACAGATCATCTGTAAAGGAGTAAGAACCAAACTGATATCAGACTTTAAATGGCATCAATGAATGCGGAGAGACGATACTTTTGTATTAGTGAAGGAAGGTAAACTGGAGTTATGAGCTTTACATACATCTACACTCCTTGCAAAGGAGATGCATGATGAATATGTCCTTATGCACGCAAGGTCTTACAACACAAGGACTCAAAAACATTCTTGGGGACTGCGTGTTCAGTGCAGCAGTTAAGTCGTGGCTTGGGATGTAACATCCCTTATTAGACTAGTTCAAGTCCTGGCTCCACTTACAATCTGGCTTCCTGCTAACATACACCTTAGAAGGCAGCAGATAATGTTCAAATACTAGGGTCCTTGCCACCCACATCAGAGATGCAGCTAGGATTCATGGCTGCCAGCTGAGGCCTGCCGGCCCTGGCACTTGAGATAATCTGGGGAGTGAAACAGTGGATGGAAGGGCTCTTGGCTCTCCCTCCCTGCGACGTCTCAAAGAGATCAATCCTTTAAAAAAATGAAAGAAATAAAGAATATAAAAAATACCAAAGAGTATTCCCAGGTGAATAAAAATTAAAACACTACCTATGAAAATGTGTGAAAAGCAGAAGACAGAAGGGAAATTTTTTTACCTTTAAATACACTTATCAGGAAACCAAAAAAGCTTGAAGTCAAATGAACCAAGCATTTAGCTCAAAAGTTAGATAAAGGGGAACAACAAATTCAAAGAAGGAAGGAAATAATAAAGATAAAAATAGTAATCAATGAAAGAGAAGTAAGTAGTAAAAGATCTGTGAAAATAAAGGCTAACCTTTGAGAAAATATTAATATGTGGCTCCAAAAGATAGAATGAAGAGCATAATTTGTTTAGATCTTTGTATAGAGGAGTTTTCATTATAAAAATAAGGAAGGAAGGGCCAGCACTGCAGTACAGTGGGGTTAAGTTGCCACCTAAAGCGCTAGCCTCCCACATGGACATCAGTTTGTGTCCTGGCTACTCTACTTCCCATCCAGCTCCCTGCTAATGTACTTGGGAAAACAACAGAGGATGGCTCAAGTGCTTGGGTCCCTGTACTCACATGGGAGACCCAGAAGAGGCCCTGGCTCCTGCACTTCCTCTTACCCCAGCCCTAGCTGTTGCAGCCATTTGGGGAATGAACCAGGGAATATAAGATCTCCTTTTCTCTCTCTCATTTTCTCTTTCTCTTCCTCTCTCTCTCTATCTGTGCTTCTGTCTTTTCTTCTTTCTGTAACTGCCTTTCAATTAAATGCTTCAAAATGCATTTTAAACAATAAAAATAAACAAGAAAAGTAATTATTATGCTCAGGCTTTATAAAAGTAACAAAAAAGCACCCTATGTAAAATAATAAATAAATCAGACCAATAGTAAATATGTAGCTATAAGATAAATACTTTTTATCTCAGAATTTCCAAGATGATTCACATCAAAAAGTTCCCACGCGACATTTTAATTAGCAGATGTAGAAGGAAAGCACATACAGTGAAATAAACCAGTGCTGGAAATTGGTTTTGAAATTCCAAGATTTATTTGTATATATGTTTTAAACCCCTTGGTGTTGGTATCTGGTTTAGGGGCTTTGGGTGTCCAGCTTCCTGCTAACGTAGGCCCTGGAAAGCAGTGGCAGATACCTCATCCATTGGTTTCCTGCCACCCACGTGGGAGACCTGGGTGGAGTAGATTCTGGTTTCTGGAAATGATCTATTCCGGGCATGTGGGGAGTAACCAGAGGATGAGAAATCGCTCTGTCTCCCCAGCTCTTTTCTACCTCTATCCTTCTGGTATAAAAAGCAAATTAAAAGCCCTAAAATAACATATATCAAAATATAATACTGAATTCTGCTGTCCTACTGCACGACAGGGTGACTGTAGTTCACAATCGCTCACTACGTATTTCATAAAGAACTGGAAGTAAGGAGTTTGAAAGTTCCCAACATGTATCACACTGTACCCAATAAATATATACAAATATTATGTGCCAATTTTTAAGCCCTTAGGAAACTAGGAATTAAAGGAAATCTTCTCCTTCTTGGAAGACACGCTGATGCTCCAGTTCTGATCCAGCTCCCCACTAATGTGCCTGGAAAGGCAGTGAATGCTGGCTCAGGTGCTTGGGCCCTGCCACCCTGTGAGAGACCAGGCTGGAGCATCAGGCTCCTGACTTCAGCCTGGTCCAGCTCAGGCCATTAAGCCATTTGGGAGCGAACAATCAGATGGAAGAACTCTGTGTCTCTCCCTTCCCCTGTAACTCTGTCATTCAAATAATCAAATCATTTTTTTTTAAAGAAAATACACTAAAATCATTGGAAGATACAAAATACCAAAAATTTATGTCATTAAAACAGGACCAAAAGGGAAACACAGAATTAAATGCATAGGAGACTTTAGAAGGTTCATGGAAAAGGGGCTGAAACATAAAAGTAAGACACATAAGCATTATTTCTCAACACAAGATCCATCAGCCTCAAGACAGCTTTGTACGTGATAATGCTAGCTGTTTATTCCACCTCTAACCAACTCGGGGTCCAGGGAACTAAAGCATGACAAGGCTAACTTTCTTGCAGTACTCAATGAAGAAAATAGAAATTCTTTAAAGATTTTCTTTTTAATCTAGAAAAAAAAAGTCAGAAAGAGCCAAATTTGGATTTTGAAGAGTATCCCTGGTGATTTCCAACTGAAACCCTCGCACTCACCTTGGTTTGGTTAGAGGGGTCAGCAGGAGCATTGTCATGGTGAAGGACTCTGGTGACTTTGTCCCAACCATCTTCCTTCTAAAGCTCTAGCTGATCGCAGCGCATTTTCCTAATAAGTAGATGTCACCATTCTTTAACCCTCAGAAAACCCACCGGCAAAAGGCCCTGAACATCTCAAAAAAGATGGTCATGGACCCTTACCTCGACCAGCTCACTTTCCCTTTGACTCGCCCACATTCCCTTCTTGGTAACCATGGTTGTGATTGCACTTTGTCTTCAGGATCCTACTCTAAAGCCACGTTTTATCTCCTGTTGTAATTCTTCAAGCAAGTGCTTCAGGATGGTGATCCCAGTTGCTTAAAATCCCCATGGGAATTCTGCTCTTACCTGCAGCCGACCTGAGAGTGAGTTTCCGCCCCTCAAGCAGGAAGCTTGCTCCACTTCAATTTTTCAGTCAGAATTGCATAAGCTGAATCCCATTGTGGTGTCTGTGGTGTTGGTTATTACCTCTGCTGTTAATCATTGTTCCTCATCAGGGCATCAATAAGAGTAAACTTTTTCTCGCAATTTGATATGGATGATCTGTTACTACAGGCTTCATCTTCAACGTCATCTGGCCCCCTCTTTCAGCAAGTCATCCATCTGTGAATAGCTGATTTCTCTGGGGCGTTGTCCACACCAGTTTCATATAAAGCATCATGATTCCGCCATTATCATGAATCTAATATTTGTTCCTGCTTGTTTGAGCAGAATTCATGTTGCCCTGATAGGAGCTCATTTCCAACTCATGTCACAGCCTCAAACTAGGTCTTGTTTAGATGTTATGAAAGTTTATACGAGTTCATTTTGGTGTAAGTGAAGTTTTAGAAAGCATACCTGTTTTTTCATAATCTGTACTTTTCCATGAACTATTTGAAGACATCTCATCCAATAAAAAGAGAGAAAGTCCTCATTAAAGCTCCTATCTCAAGAGCCTAGGAAATGAGAACCAAATAACCTGAATAAATGACATGGTAGGAGCAGAAATCAATTTAAAGTAAAAATAGAAAAATGAAAGGGAAAATCTGTGAGGCAGAAAACTGGTTCCCTAACATCAGTAAGTTGGTGAATCTGTAGCACACTGACACGTAAGAAACAGACAGAAGACGGGAAGCCCAGTCCCAGCGGTGAGGCAGGGGCTGAGACTGCAGACTCGCAGACAGTAAAAGCGTATGTAAGAAAATGTTATTTTATTGTTTATAAGATGTATTTATTGGATCCTGCATGTTCCTCAGGAGCAGCAGGCAGCTTCAGAGGCCCTGCTTAGGGTCCTCTTGCCCCCGCTCAGCTGGCAGCAACAGAGGTGGCCTCCAGACAGATCAGCCCATGTGCCAATAGCACTGGCAAAGCCCTTGGGCTGCCCCCCAGCTGCAACACACTCTAAGCACTTGGTCATGGGGACTTACCTGGGCTATGGGCAATATATAACACAAGTGAGGTGGAGCAGGACCTCAGAGATTCATTTCTAGGAGAGGAATGACTACTGTGGAACATCAATGGCCAAGGCCACTGTATTTTCAGGTCAGAGAGAGTGCTGAGTCCGAGTGGTTTGAAGAAGCAAACGGGAAGACCGTTAAAGGTCAGTCTGAAGCACCAGCACACCTGATCCATGGCAGTTATCATCAACTGTCACTGAGCACCATTCACTGGCACACACTAAAGCTAAGGCTGGGGCCTACCAGCCAGGGCAAGATCGCAGTAACCACCAATGAGAGTCAGATCAGGGGAAGGGTGAAGTTAGGATGGGCCAAAATAAATACTAGCATGTAAGAGAATTGGGTCTGGTGGCAGAATCTGTGGAGGACAAGCAGAACTGCAGCCTCCACTGGCATGCCCAAGAACTGTGGATAGGAACAGGCCTGGCTGGGGAGCTAACGGACGCCACAGCTGCATTGGTATCCCTACTGGTTGAAGATGAGAGCAGGATTTGGGGCAGCAAGCTGGGCTGGACATAGCTATAGCCTCCCTCAGCATGGGAGTGAACTGGGACTGGGGAGTAACAGACTGGTCTAGACTCCAGTACTTGTGAGTGCCAAGGTGGGTGTAGAATGGGCCGGGCTAGGTCTTGACTCCTGCTGAACCACATGAAAGCTGTGTCTGGGCACAGACCAGGTATGGCTAGTCTGCAACAACCAACAGCAAGAACCAGAAAGGGTGTGGGCCAGTTGAGCAAGGCCACTGTTCCTGCCAGGACAAGAGGTAGACAAGACCAACCTGGGCCAAGGACCCACTGGTGCACGAGAGATCTGCCTCTGGGAGGAGATCTGACAGAGGAACCATGGAAACTCCTTTGTAGGGATGCAGTCCATGCAGATGAGCATAAGAATCAAGTCAAGGAGCAGCCCAGACCATGCCAGGTTACAGTACCCACCAGCATACATGTGGGTCTGGTCTAAGGTCAGACCAGGCTTGACCAGTTCACAATATTCACTGGAATTTCTCAGAACCAGGACAGGGTGCTGGAGGGGCCAAGTCAGGCCTCAATGCCAGCCAGCTCACACAGAGGATGCTGAGGTGAGGTGAGGTGAGCCAGCCTGGGGCCAGTGGGAGCCGGGTTCATGAGTCCTGGGGTGGAAGATCTGGAGGGAATTGGGTTGCCTGGTCCTGGTCCTTGGACCTGTCTGTGGCAAAAAAAAAAAAAAAAAAGGCAGAGCAGTGGACACAGACCCTAATGCATATGGAGAATATGGCAGTCCATTCGGTACCGTAGCAGAGGAAGGAGAAAAGGACAAATTGGACAACTACCCAACAGACAAGGACAGCAAAAATCTAGGTGAATGGAGACTTGAGGTCAACTATGCCAGGCAATGGACATTGGGAGGGTTGCCTCCTCATCCTATGATCAGTGAAATTGACAACATTTCAGAACTATCCAACCCACCTGGTCAGAACCGTCAGAATATGCACTATAGTAGGACCCTAGGTTGATATTGGGTGGCAGCTTCCCATCCCTGGGTACTGGGACATTTGGGAGGTTGGATGTGGCTTCCTCCTTTATCTCCCTCTTCCCCAGAGACAAAATAGAGAACTTGGAAACAATTATTTCACCCACTTTTCTCTAACCCTCAGTTCTTCCTACCCTGGTCAAATCATCAAAAATAAAATTAAAAAGAAAAAAAGATGTGTTTACTTATTTGAAAGTCAGAATCATAGAGAGGGAGAGATGGAGAGGTGTTGTGCTAGCTCACTCCTCAGATGGCCTCCACAGCGAGGACTGGGCCAGGCCAAAACCAGAAGCCTGGAGCTTCTTTCAGATGTCCCATCGGAGTGTAGGGGTTCAAAATTTATTTTTTAAAATATTGTTTATACAACTGAGAGGGATACACATCCATGTGGGCCTCTGATTTGGGTCAGGAGGGTTATATATGAAAGAAGAGAAAGGTGGGTGAAGCAAATACTTCAGTCTTTTTTTTTTTTTTTTGGTCTCTCTTGTTTTTGCAGGGGAAAAAAAGGAGTCATTTAATGTTGTCAAACTATATTAGCAACTGGTGATGGGAGATGGTCCTTAGATGACACCTTGGAGACCCCAATGTGGGTAAGAGTGTCCTGGGTATGTTATTTGAGTGGTTTTGATAGCTCTGAGATATTATCAGTTCACTGATCCAGGACTGAGAATATCTTTCTAAGATCAATTGATTGACAAAGTCCACCTTAGTGCATCCACAGACCCAGAAATATGTTGCAAAGCTTGGTCAGGGGAACTGTCTAACAAGTTCTGCTTTCCATCTTCTGACCAGGTAGCTGGTGTCCCCCATTGACCTAGATGAGCTTCCTGACATGCTGTCCACTGCATGGGCATCAGAAACTGAGGCCCAGTTCTGATACATACCCTCTATTTACACTCCAAGGTCAACTACGCATCCTATGATTCTCCCTGTGGCCAGGGTCTGAATCCAGTGGCCCAGCCCAGGTATCTCCCAAGAAGCTTTGCTTGGGGTGACCTCAGGCTTGACTTTTATGTGCACCAACCAGTTCTAAGTCAGTTGTGACCTGTCACCTGCACTAGTCAACACACCTACCATTGACTGCAGCTTGGTCAGTTTGGCCTCAGCCCCATATCTCACAAGAACCAAAGGACGCTATGACTCAGCCCGGACAACCAGCCACAGACTGGGCCCTCACAAATATCAGCAGGTGCTGCAGTCTAGTCGTGGCAATCCTCAGTAACCCCCACCAGGCCCACCTCCAGCCTCAATTTTTACATGTACCCGCCTTGGCTGTGGCCTAACCCTCCAATCCTGTATCCTGTCTGGCTCTTGTGAATGCCCGTGGCTGCTACGGCTTACCTCAGCCCAACCTGCCCCAGACCTGGCCCTCACTTATGTTGACATGTGCCTTGTCCAGCCTGGCCAGCCCCCAGCCCTGGTTCTTGTGCTTACTAGCCATAGGTACAGCCTAGCAGGGGAATGCCCATAGGTCCCCTGGCAGGCATGTTCCCAGTTCCAGATCTTGTGCCTGCTAAGGGATACTATGGTCCAGCCTGACATGACTAGCTTCCAGTCCTGGCACTTGCCAGCTAGTGCTGCAGCACCCATTCTGGCTTTCATGCACACCAGCAGATGCAGCAGCCTAACCCAGCCTTGCCCACCCCCAGACCCAGCTGTCAATTCACCAGTGGAAGCAACAGCCCAGCAAGGGAGTCCCTGAAGTTTCCCTACCAGGCCCACTCCCAGCTCTGAATCTAGTGTGCCAGAAGGCACTGTGCTCCAGTCTGAGATGGCCTGCCCCCAGTCTTGATATTCCCCAGCAGGTGCTATAGCCTGGCTTGGCCCTGCTCACTCCCAGTTCCAGCTCTCACCAGTGGGAGCAGCTTAGCCTAGCCTGGCCTACCCCCAGCCCTCATATTAACTGGCAGGTGTTGCAGTCCAACCCAATCTGGCCCGCACCCTGTACTGGTTTTCACTGATGCCACTATGTACTGTGAACTGACCCTGGCCAGCTTACCTCCAGACCCAGCTCATACATATGCCAACAGGCACTGCAACCCATACTGGTCTAACTTGTTCCCAACCCCAGCTCTAGCATTCACTCTCTAACAGTAGCTGTGCCTAATAGGGGAATTCCCCAACTAGGACCTAAGCACTTGAGCTGTCTTCCAGTGCTTTTCCCCAGGACAGGAGCAAGGAGCTGAATTGGAGGTGGAGCAACTGGGACTCAAACTAGAGCCCATATGGGATGCTGGTGCTGCAGGGAGCGGCTTTACTCACTGTATAACAGTAACCCTGAGAATGTTATTTTTTAAATTAAATATGTAACTTTGTCAACTTATACAAAAATAGATTACTTCCTCAAAAGAAACAAACTAGTATAACTCAATCCAACATGAAATAAATAATTTGAGTAACACTGTAACTATTAAGGCAATGGGTACAAAATTTTTTTAAAAATATTTATTTTTATTATTTTTTTATTGGAAAGGCGGATATACAGAGAGGAGGGACAGAGAGGAAGATCTTCCGTCCGATGATTCACTCCCCAAGTGAGCGCAACGGCCAATGCTATGCCGGTCCGAAGCCAGGAGCCTCTTCCGGGTCTCCCACGTGGGTGCAGGGTCCCAAAGCTTTGGGCCGTCCTCGACTGCTTTCCCAGGCCACAGGCAGGGAGCTGGAAGGGAAGCGGGGCTGCCAGGATAGAACTGGCGCCCATATGGGATCTCGGGCGTGCAAGGCGAGGACCTTAACCACTGCGCCACCACACCGGGCCCAATGGGTACAAAATTTAAACTCAAGCCCTGAAGAGGAAATCACCTGAACCAAATGGTTTCATTGGAGATTTCTAGCAAACATTTAAAGGAGAAACATCACTCTAGTTAATCTTTTCCAGAAAATAAGAAGGGAATAAATGCTTCCCAAATATTAATAAAACTAGTATTATTCAGGTAACAAAGCAAAATGAAAAAGAAAACTATAAGGCAACGTCTTTCATTAATGTAAGTACAAAATTTCTTAACAAAAAGTTGCAAATACTATTCAGGAATATGTCAAAACATTATATAACCTGATCATTGAATTTTTCTGGGAATTCAAGGCTCAATCAAGCATCAATCAATACAATCTACTATATCATCAAACAATAATAGAAAAATCAGAGGATTAGAGCAATCTGATTTAAAAAAAAAAAAAAACACATTCAATTAAATTCAACATTTTTGGTGCCAGCACCAAGGTGTTGTGTGCTAAGCATCCTCCTGCCAGCACCAGCATCCCGTATCAGTGCCAGTTGTATCCTGGCTGCTCCACTTCCAATCCAGCTCCTTGATTACGGCCTGGGAAATTAGCGGAGGATGCCTTAAGTCCTTAGGCTCCTATACCACATGGAAGACCCAGAAGAAGCTCCTGGCTGTTGTCTTCAGATTGACTCAACTCTGGCCAGTGCAACCATTTAGGGAGTGAACCAGTGGAAGGAAGATCTTTCTCTCTGTCCTCATTCCTGTGACTCTGCCTTTCAAATAAAAACAATTTTTTGAGACAAAAATCAACACTCAGTCATGACAAGAAATCAATAAAAATAAAGGAAGTATTTTCAATTTGATGAAGAGCTTCTTTTTATAAAATCCCTAGAGCTAGCATTAAGCTTGGTGGTGAAAGACAAATGCTTTCCACCTAAGACCGGGTGAAACTGAAGATGCCACTCTCAGACTGCCTACCCAACACACTGCTCAAAGTTCTATCTAGTACCCCAAGGCAAGGGAAGAAGACAAAGGCATGCAAATCAAACAAGAAACACCAACAATATTGCATTTCAGATTACATGATGTTCTACATAGAAAACTCCGAAAAATCTACAAAAACACCCCAAAATTTAGTAAATGAATTCAAAACGTTATACAATATAAACTGGGTCCAGTGCAATAGCCTAGAAGCTAAATCCTCGCCTTGCATGTGCCAGGATCCCATATGGACACTGCTTCATGCCTCAGCTGCTCCACTTCCCATCCAGCCCCCTGCTTGTGGCTTGGGAAAGCAGGCGAGGATGGGTCCCAGAAGCTTGGGATCCTGCACTCATGTGGGAGTCCCTGAAGAAGTTGCAGGCTCCTGGCTTCAGATCAGCTCCGCTCCAGCCATTGCAGCCTCTTGGGGAGTGAACCAGTGGACAGATCTTTCTGTCTGTCTCCACTTTCTGTAAATCTGCCTTTCCAATAAAAACAAAATAAATATTTTTTAAAAAATAAAATGCAAGATACACTTTAAAATCAGTTCTATCTATATAAATAATATCATGCAAATAACGATTCAATTTTCAAAACTATTTTAAATTGCTCAAAATGAAATATTTAAGTGTAAATCTAACAGAATATATATGTAACTTCAATGCTGAAAACCATGTAACAATGATAAAAGAGATCATAAAATATCTGAATAAATGGAGAAACATATCCACAGATTGGATGAGTCAACATAATAGAGATACTGATTGTCACCAAATTAATACATAACTTGTTAAGACATGAGCAATGTTTTTCTATAAATACTGAAAATACTCTGAATGAGCAAGCAAAAGAATAGGAGAGCTCAAAGAATCTTGAAAAAGAAGGAAGAGTGTGGGGTTCAGAATGATTTCAAGATCTATTATACAGCTATAGTAAGCATGGCTTTTTGATTTAGAGGACAAGATAGGCACACAAATCAATGCAACAGAATAAAGAACCCTAAAGTATACCCACCCACACGAATAGCTCAGATGGCTTTGGACGAGGTATAAAAGCATTCAGTGAAGGAAAGATCACCTTTTCCACAAGTAATACTGGAACAGTTGCATATCCAAAGGCCAAGAAGATAGGAGGAAGAGAGGTGGGAGAACGGGAGGTTTCAATGTGTCTCCCAAATTCCTGTGTTGGAAGCTTGATCCCTGAGGTGTAAGAGTTGGGATGTGATTGAGTCATGGATGGGTTCATCTGCATCCCGGGTTGGTTCATCTGTATCCCGGGTTGGTTCCTCTGCATCCCGGGTTGGTTCATCTGCATCCCGGGTTGGTTCTCGGGACCCTGGGCTGCTGTAGAAGTGAGCACAGCACTCCTGCTGCCCCTGTTGCACATGCTCACTCACCCTGTCATCTGCCATGACATAACTCACCTTACCAGATGCTGGTTCTGTGGCCTTGAGCTTCCCTGCCTGCAGACCTATGAGAAATAAACTTACTTTCCTCATGCATTACTGTGTATGTGGGTTTCTCCCAGAATGGCAGAAAAAAGTCTAAAACACAGTTGGTCAAGTCTCACATCTTATGTGACGGTTTATGAGTGGCAGTCATGTTAATGTAGTGCTGTTGGCTAAACCACCTCTTGTGACACTTGTCTCCCACTTTAGAGTGCCGGGGGTTAAGTTTTGCCTCCACTTCTGTTTCCAGTACGACTTTCTGCTAATATGTGGGAAGACAGTAGGTGATGGTTCAAGCACCAAGTCCCTACCACACATGTGGGAGACCTAGGTAATGATTTTAGCCCATCCCAGCCCCAACTGAGTGGGCATTTGTGCAGAATCTGTGCCTGTGAGTGTTTCAGTTTTTCTGCATCCTTCTTAGCATTTGATGTTACTATTTTTTTATCTTAGCCATCCTAATAAGCTACATGATGTTGACCATCTTTTCACACACTTGTTTGGCATCATTTTAAGGAAATATCTCTTCATAAGGCCATGTGATGGCTCAATTGTCTAATCTTTTGCCTGCAAGTGCCAGCATCCCATATGGACATTGGTTCGTGTTCCAGCTATTCCACTTCCCATCCAGCTTTCTGCTCATGGGCTTTGAAAGCAGCAGGTGCTGGCTTCAGACTGTGCACACATGTGGGAGACCCAGAAGTTCCTAGCTCCTGGCTTCAAATTTGCACTTCTCTGGCCATTGCGGTCATTTGGGGAGTGAATCAGCAGATGAAAGACATTTCTATCTCTGTCTTTCCTACTCTCTGTACATCTACCTTTCAAATACAACTAAATAAATCTTTAAAATGACAACAGGTCTGACACAATGGCTCACTTAGCTAATCCTCTCCTTTCAAGCACCAGGATCCCATAGGGGCACCAGTTCATGTCCCAGCTGCTCCATTTCTCTTCCAGCTCCCTGCTTGTGGTCTGGGAGAATAGTGGAGGATAGCCCAAAGCCTTGGGACCCTGCAACTATGTGGGAAACCTGGAAGAAGCTCCTGGCTCCTGGCTTCAGATCAGTTCAGAATCAGAAAGTCAGATTTACAGAAAGAAGAACCAGAAATCGAGAGAAATCTTCCATCCACTGATTCACTCCCCAAATGGCCAGAATGGCTGAACCTGGGCCAATCAGAAACCAGGAGCCTGGACCTTCTTCTGGGTCTCCCATAGGGGTACAGGGGCCCAAGCACTCACACCATCTTTTTGTTGCTTTCTCAGGCATATTAGCAGGGAGCTGGACCAAAAGCAGAGCAACCAGAACTTGAACAGGTGCCCAAAAGGGATACCAGCACTGCAGGCAGAAGCTTAACCCGTATACCATGGTGCTAGCCCTATTTCATTTCTTCTTATGAGCTATAAATTAAAAAAAAAAAAAAAACCTCCCCCCACCTCAGTTTTGTTGTGTTCAACTGGGACAGCAAGAAGAGGCACAGATTCCTCCATTCCAGTAAGAATCAACCTCAGCCCCCACTCTACACAGATTCCTTCCCCCAGGGCTCCTGGGAAAAGACACAAGAAAACAAAATTTTCACCAGAGTTTTATTCCACAATGAGTGGAACTCCCAGGAGAGCCTTTAACCTCTCTCTCCAGATTATATTTACCGAAGAAATACAGTCTCGAGTAATTATTTGGATACAGAATATTCCAGCAATTATTTCCCTCAAGCTGCTGGGCATACATGGAGGTGGGGCTGGTACATTCAAAGAAGTGGACAAGAAACTCTAGGCCCAAGAAAACTTGGGGTGTGAAGATTCTGGCGGGTGAACATGGCACCCTCCAGGAGTTTGGATCTCCTGCTCACTTGAATGGAAATTGCAGAAGTTGCCTCTAGGAAATGTGCCGTCCTGTAAGAGAAATACAGAGGAGACAATGAAATCCCAAACCAACTTGCCCCCAGTATTTTTACCCATAACTATCCCATCCAGAGCCATATAGTCAACATTCTAGGTCACTGACTACTGATGCAAAGAAGCCCCCTTCAGCCTCCTCCCCATAGATACGCCTGGGTAGAAGACAAGAAGATAGCCCAGTCCCAGCAATAGCAGCTTAAATGATGCTCTTGACTAGGTTTTCATGCAAGTTCACCCCTGCTAAGCCCCATTAGCAGAGTCCAACATAGACCCTCTGTAACTCCTACCCCCTACAGAGGACCAGCAGGCCCAGAAACAGACACATTACCTTCTGGATAATTGGACCCAGGGAGAGGAGTATAGCCTAGAAGAGAAACACACTTGATTAAACCAGTCTCTTTGGGTCAGAATATCCTGTTAATTATAGCCAATAGGGTGGGAAGGAGACAACCAACCACCACCAGGACATGAGGAGAAACTGGGAGCAGCATGATGACAGGGGTTCAGGAAGATACTCACTATAGGGGCCTGCCTTCCACCAGCAGATCAAACCAAAGAAGAAGATGATGAGACCCACGCCTAGAGTCACTGCAGACACAGAGACCTTCAACGTCTGCACAGGAGACAACCCAGGTGCTGCAAAACAGGAAGTTACCAGGACCAAGCTCATGCTCAGAAAAACTTTGAGCAACTTTGTTGCACTCTCCACCCAAAAAATCCAAAACTCTTTTGTCCCAGTCTCAGAGGTCTAGCTCACACCAACCCGCTCCAAGGAAATGACCTTTCTTCAAGTACTCCATGCTTATGAACCTCTACACCAAGAATGGCCCTAGGGAAGCTGTCTCCCCAGAGGGAAAACTTGTGGTTGCTGGTACCTCTCTGTTAAAGTAGAGCCTTTCAAGACATCTCTCCTGGGGCCAGCACTGTGACACAGCACATAAAAACCACCAGCCACAACACTGACTTCCCAGAAGGATGTTGGTTCATGTCCCAGCTGCTCCATTCTGATCCAGCTCCCTGCTAACAATTTGAGCTCCTGAAACTGAAAGATCCTGGCTCCTGGGTTTGACCTGGCTGCTGCCGTGACTTAAGGTGTGAACCAGTAAGCCAAACTGATCAGTCAATCTCTCAATATATCTCTGATCCTAATTTTCAAATAAATAAATCTTAAAAAAAAAAAAAAGACATCTTTCCTCCCACATCCCAAAGACATCCTCACTGGCGTAATGTGCTCCTCACTCGCCTCTCGGCTGCCCCGCTGGTTGTGGTAGCTCCCCCTACTTGGTCCATTTGAGTGCTTTCCTTTTATAATGTCTTCATGATTCCTAACCTCCAATGGTTTCATGACTTATCTTACTGTGTGTCTTCTATATCAAAACTTCCCATGTATCATTTTAGAGTTTGTCTCTAGCAAACCATTCTCTCCAGCTTCTCAGAGCTGGTCCTATTTTGAGTCATGCCCCACTCTATCACCAAGGCAAGCTCCTTGTGCATCTGGTAGTGCAGCCTTTCCCCCAGGAGAGATCAAGAGTACCTGAGTCCCAACCCTTTGGTTTCCTGTCCCCTTCCCAGCTGCCCAGGAATGTATGACTCCCTGTAAAGGGAGGTGGGGTTCAACAGCTCATCTGGGGTACTCTTCCTAAGCTCTTTGTAGAAAAGAACCCTTTCTCTTCCTCATTTCTTCCTCTTTTCTCTCTCAAAACTGCTCACATTTGTATAGCTTCCCTCATTATCTTCTATCCTGGGTTCAGCCAATGACCATCAGCTCTTCACCTAATAGTTCCAAAACATGCACACCAAAGAGTCTGCCAGCCTTCGCTCTACCATGCTGGCATGCTCAAAAGAGCAACTTAAGCTCAGTACTGCCCCACACCAAGAGAAAGTCTCCCTTCTTCTTTAATCTTCCTGATTTCTTCAACTCCCACACTATGATGAAGACAGAATAGCTGAAATCTAAAGAGCCTGGAGTACAGGATTACAGCTTTGGGGTTCTAAAAATGTGCTTAGTAAATCTACATCCTCTTTGCGGTACAATCATGTTCCTCTCCCACTTCAAACCCAGACATAGCGAGATCAACCACAACAGAAAAGCAGTAACTGTTTCCACTCCTTTATCTCACTGCCCCATCTCTGCACACAACCTCCCCCTCCAGTCCCCTCCATCTCCTCCAGACTTACTTTCATTCTCAACATTTCCCTCTTTACCAGGAGACTTTCCACATTGTACTCCCTCTGTCAAAACACTGGTGCACTTGCTTTATCCACAAACTTCTAATGTCTGCCTGCCTTAACCTCACGTCCTACCACCTGCCATACACTTACTCCAGTCATGGAAGATGGGTTCAGCTGTCCCAACGTGTTCCACCACACAAGTGTACTTATCCCCATAAGAGGGAGTTAGGGCTAAGTGAGACACGGTTTGGTATGTCCAGTCCCCATTAGGTTGGGCCGTCTTCTGCGAACTGCTGTGAGGAATGACAGGTTGCCCATTTTTCATCCATGTGATGGTCACATCCGCCGGATAGAAGCCCCACACATAGCAGGCCAACATTACGGACTCCCTTGTGTTGAAAGGAGTGATTGGGGCTACTTGTACAGTTGGTGGTCCTACATGAGAGAAAGAGCATGATCAGGAAGGAAGCTGGCCTTCTGGCTTTTTCTCCAACCTGAGTTCTCTTCCACAACTGCTCATTGATTTTTGCCAACCCACTTTCCTGTAAGTACATACATGTCATTACTCAAAAGTGAGAAGTTGGAATTTTATTCCTGCTTCAATCCTTTTTCCTTCCCATTCGTCATTGTCCCTTTCTTTTCTCCTTCAAAATTATTTTCGTTTCTGGGGTGGACATTTGGCATAATGCCTACGATGTACACATTCCATGCCTGAGATCGAGTCTTGGCTCTGGTCCTTATTCTAGCTTCTTACTAAGGCATGGGCAGCCAGTGATGGTTCTTACCACCTATGTGGGGATCCAGACTGAATCACCAGCACCTGGCTTGGACTAGGACCAACAGCCCCAGCTATTGCAGTACTGGGGAAATAAACCAGCTAATAAAAATCACTCTCTTATCTATTTGCCTTTCAAATAAATATTTTAAGTCATTACATTTATGTCAAGTACATAAACTTTAAAATATATAAGCTAATGGTAATACAGAATTACAAACCTGGAATTGTTAAGGGAGGAAAAAAATTCCCCATGTCTTGTTTAACATATTGATCTGCTAAATACAGCCTTTCCTGCTTGAATAGCTTAAGGAAACAAACCTAACTCAGAACGATTAAATGTGTGATTAGTGTCATCCCAGTCAAAGAGATTGTTAACATACCTGCTTTTTACTTACTCTCCTTGACAACCACCACCTTAGTATTTCAAACAAAATCTTAAATAAAAATTCCAAAAAATTACTTTCTGGCCTAAATGCTGGGATATTTTCATTGACTGGATCTGGAGTGGTACGGGGGGGGGGGGGCGGCAGTTTTAACAAGCACCTCCCCCAGAAACATTGTGGGGAAGGTGGTCAGAAATTAAGACTTCAATCTCTCTGCTTGACTTGGAGAGCTTCAAGTTTTCTTTCACAAATCTCAAGGCGTTCTCAGTGCAAAGGATACAGAGTCAAAGAAACTGTCAAACATCCCCAAGTTTGGATCCACCCAGATCCAGAATGTCAATCTAGAATAAAAAGCATGAATACTTGGTAAAAGCTGTCTTTTTTTTTTTTTTTTTCACCCAAGCTCATTGAACTTGGATCTGCAGCCTAGGAGGCCATAACCTTTGCTGACTCTCCCCTCAAAAGTTTTTCCCAGATGCCATGTCACCTCTTCTTTACTGCTGATCTGCCCTGGAGTTTCAACCCCTCTTCTTTCTATGTTCCATGTTCCCACAGTTTTTTTCCCACCCAAACCTCAACTCCATTCCCACAGAGCATTGCTCCTTGGCCTCCCCTCTCTTAACTGTTTTCTTGCAACCCTTCTACCACCCTCCCTACTCACGTGCTCTCCGGGTCAGCTTGTCCCAGAAGGGGTTGGTGTGTGTGGCACAGTTCTGGAGTCCACTACGCAAGCGCTGCAGCAGAGTGCTTTCACGATTAAGACTCTGTGCGAGGTTCAAGGCCAAAACACGCAGTGTCCCAAATTCACAAGGGGCCATCTTTTCCTCCTGTGGATCCCAGCAGGTCAACAGATCCTTGTTGAAGGAGACACAGTAAGTGAAATCTTTTGGATTCCCATCATCATCCAACAAGCAGCTACTTTCCACATGGGCCACAAAGCCGCCTAGAAGAGTCAGAAACCAAAGGACAGGTCAGTAACATCATAAAAATATAAATTCAGGGACAAAAGTTTGACACACTTGCTACATTGATGCTTGGATGCCTGTGTCCCCTATCAGAGTCCCTGGGTTTGAGTCCTGGCTCTGCCCTCAATTCCAGCCTCCTGGTTCTTACACCATGGGAGCAGCAGATGATACCAAAGGACTTGGATCCCTGTCGCCTAATCCTAGTAGGAGATTTGGAGTTCCTGGCTGAAATAGGCATCTGGGGAGTGAACCAGTAGAGGTCTCTCTCTCTCTCATTCTCAGATAAAAATCAATAAATAAAATACTTACAATATAGTTAGTCTCTGCCCCCAGTTCCTTACACAGAGCTCCTAGACTCCAGTAATTTCCTAAATGACAGCAGTGCTAAATGCATTTCTTCTAATATTTGGATTTTGACCCTGGTTTCAGACACAGAACTCCTAGCCCCTTGCTAGTGTCTGGTGAAAGGAGTATCTTCCATTTCAATGACGGGACCCCTGGTAAGTTCCTGGGTGAGAGTGGCCCACCAGAAGGATCAAGTCATGATGCCACAGTTCAGTTTTCTGGGAAGGGAGAGGGTGGGAGCCTGAGTGAACAATCAATTGTGCATGTGTAATAAAGCCTCCACTGACTTACTGAACCAAGCGGTGTGGAGACCACAGGGCACACCCACATGCTGGGAGGGCGGCACCCATAACTCCATGGGGACAGAATCTTGCCCTTGTGACCCCTCCAGACCTTATCAATATACTATTTCTTCTGACTCAATTTCTCTTATTAAGAAAAAAAAAAAAAACTTTTGTGACAGATCATCAGTACTAAGTATTTTCCTGGGTTCTCTGAGTGTCTCCGGCATGTGATCAAACCCTAGAAGGCAATTATGGGATAGACCCCAAGACTTCTGTAAACCCCAAGGTGTACCGAAGTTAGCTGCTACTGCCTGTGTCTGGTTTCTAAGGTGGGAGCAGTTTTATGGGACTGAGCCCTTAATCTGTGGGGTCTGTGTTGACTCCAGTTAACGTCATCACTGTATTGATTTGCAGGATATCCAACTGTATAGGAGGATGCATAAGATAAGGGGAAAAGCCACATTTTAGATGGCATATATGTTGATCATGAATGTACAAAAGCAAAGTCAGCAAAGTGGCCCAGGATTTCTTGCAGAACAAGTTATCCAGAACACAGATCTTTGGCAATCCAAACTGCTGAGAAGTGGACAAATAGTGGAGAGGTAGTGTCAGCACAGCTCTGGGCTAGAATCAGTGTTAACTATTCATCCTGAACACATCTGTAAAGTGCCCGGCACTGTGCTGGGAGTCAGAGAAATGACAGTGACCAACACAGCCATGCCAGTAGGAGAGACGCAGCAGGCAAATCATCACACAGTTTAGTTACTCTTTCTTTTTTTTAAGATTTAATTATTTTTATTGGAAAGGCAGGTTTACAGAGAGAAGGAGAGACAAAAAGAAAGATTTTCCACTCCTTGGTTCACTCCCTAAATGATTTCAATGGGCAGAGCTGAGCCAGTCTGAAGCTGAGCTTGCAACTTCTTTCAAGTCTCCCACACAGATGTGGCATCCCAAGGCACTGAGCCATCCTCCACTCTTTCCCAGGCCACAAGCAGGGAGCTGAATGGGAAGTGGAGCAACCAGGACACAAGCCGGAATCCCAGCACTTGTAAGGGAAGGACTAGCCAATTGAGCTATTGCACTATGCCCAGCAAGCAACAAGCAAAAGTTACAAAATATTGTAGGAATACATGACAGGGTGCTCAAATCCAGTCACAAAACTGAACGTCCTCATAGCCAAAGCAGAAGCAGGGGAAGAAAGGGTCTGGGCAGAAGTGCCCTTACCTGCTCCAGTGCAGCCCAGAAGGAGGCCCAGCAGCAGCAGCAGCAGAAGGGCAGTCATGCTCTGCAAGGATGTGGGGAGTCCAGTCCCCCAGGCCAGCTCCTCCAAGGGCCGGGGGTCTTCTCCTGCCCCAGAAGCCCCAGCTTGGGCAGCTGACCTCTAGGCACAGATCAGAAGACAGTACTCCCCAGGCCTCTTGATCCCTTCCTGGACAAATGACTGAGACCTACCCAGCTCAGAGACTCTAAACCTATTTCCACCAACCTGAGTCTGCTGTCCCAAACTGAGCTGCCAGATTGGCTAAGTAGGCAAAGAAAGATGTAGTGACAAATCACAGCGTGCCTTAACCTAGCGTCATCAGTTACTAGGTAAACCCCATCCTGCCTTAGGCTTAGACAACAGAACTCCTGATCTGTCCTCTCTAGTTCTGGGAAGCAACCAGTCTGTGGGTGGATTGCTCCCGGTCAGGGGAGTAGAGTAGACAGAATACTCCTGGGATGGTGCAGCCTGCTCTGCTTTAACGTTTCCATCTCCGTGCCTGCTCTTATGGCTAGGACTAAGCATCCTTTCTTGGTGCACACATACCCCAGCTCGGCTCCATTACGTAAACTTGGGAGGACAGAGTGCCCTTCTCACACAGGTTGGTGAGGGTTGCTGGGAAGAAAGGAAGAAGGCACCTGGCCTCAGAATAAGAGTACAGGAAGCTGTTCCACCTTGGACCTGGAAAATCCCTCCCAGTGGGACCCCCAACTGCTTCTTGGGTTCTAGCTAGTCAGGTTTCATTTCCCCCTTAGCAGTAACAGCTGCTTTTTGGAGCCAGGAAACCCTGTCTTTCTAGACATCCCTCCCATGGGAAAAGATAGGGGTAACTCCACTGAAATCCTTTAACAAGTAGTTTGTGTCAGGCTAGCGCCCAGAGCTCACATGCTTTCCCACACTGATTGCCCTGTGGATTTCCCTTGTGGTCTGCTTCATCGTGGTACCCATCCTTCTTGTTAGGAAACTACTAGGAAAAAATGGAAGGAAGCTGCCCTATCACTGGGCCCCTTGAAAAGACCAATTTTAAGTGGCAACCCTTTTATCCCATCATGGATATGCCACAGATGGACTCTTTTATTTTAAGATTTTTCTTTTTTCTTTTCTTTTTTTTTTTTTTTTCACTTTAAAGGCAGACTTACCAAGAGAAGAGAGACAAAGATCTTCCATCTGCTGGTTCACTTCCCAAATGCCCACAATGGCCAGAGAAGAGCCAGTTTAAAGCCAGAACCCAGGAGCATCTTCTAGGTCTCCCACATGGGTGCAGGGGTCCAAGGTTTTGGGCTTTTCCAGGCACATTAGCAGGAAGCTGGATGGAAAGCAGAGCAGCTGGGACTTAAACCAGCACACAAATGGGATGCTGGCACCACAGACGGAGGCTTCACCTACTATGCCATGGCACTATCTCCAGATGGGCTTTTCAATCATTAACTGAAAGTCTTAAATCGGCTTCCTAGGGCTAGCTTGGTGATACAGCAGGTAAAGCTGCCCCCTGTGATGACTGCATCCCAGATGGGACCACTGGTTCAAGTCCCAGATGCTCTGCTTCTGATCCAGCTCCCTACTAATGAGCCTGGTAAGACATATGATAGGCCAAGTACTTGGGTACCTGGTACCGTATGGGAGACCTGGTTACAGTTCCTGGCTCCTGTATTCAGTCTGGCCCAGATCTGGCTGCTACAGCCATTTTGGGAGTGAATCAGCAACTAAAAAATCTGTGTGTGTGTGTGTGTGTGTGTGTGTGTGTGTGTGTGTGTGTGTGTGTGTCTTTTCCTTTCAAAGCAGAGAAATACAAGATACTTCCAAAGTCCAGAGATTTTAACTCTTTTCCTATACCACACATACACACACAAACCAGCATGCCCACATGTTCAACATCCCAAGGCTGAGACAGCCCAGGTGATGAAAGTCAGTGAACTTTCTTTATAAAAGGAGCAGAAACAGAAGGGCCACAATCCACCACCCAATCCATTCAAGATTCATCTTTGCTGTTCTCAAAGTTCCTTCCTCTTCAGATCCACTGTGACTTCCACTTTCTGTTTTGACAGTTTCTAAACCATGTGACATTCCCCCACACCACCCCATACACCCCACATGAACACATCCTTTCATAGTTCTCCCCACCTGCCTATCCCAGACAGCGATCCTAGGCTGCAGGAACCAGGCTTTGGCACCCTTTTCAATGTCTGGGAAATCTGGGACCCCCAGGGGGTTGCTGCGGTCCTGCACCACCGTGGTGGTTAGGGTTCCCTCTCGTGTCTGCCTTTCTGCTCTGGCAGTCAAAGCAGAAGTGAAACCTCCCACAGGGCAGCAACAGGAAATAGTGGGAGAAGATTCACTTCCGTATTAAAGTGAAGGCTGAGGGAGATTTTAGCTCGGAACAGAAACCCAGACCTGTGCTTGGTGAAGCAGTTCCTTCCTTCCTCTCCTGCTGTTGTCAATGATCTGTGCTCTGGCTTCTCACCTGCAACCAAGTCCAGGGAGTTTTTCAACTGCTCTGTCCATGGCTGCTCAATGGATCACAATTTATGTGACACCAGGGCTGAAAGAGCTATGGAACTCCAGACAGCTGAGTTCATATCTAATAACCAAGCCTCTCTGACCAACAGAGAGTGCCTGCTCATCTTTCCTGTGGTCTCCTGCTGGGCGTGGCCTCCCTCCCCTGCAGTGGACGGAAGCCCCAAAGCATTGCAGGGAATATCCATTGCTAAGACATGGACTCCACCCCCCACATCAGCTGGCTTGAAGGTTAATTTTGGAGAACACCTATAAAGAGGAGAGTTCGTGTTAGCGTAAGGGAACAGCTGGGTTTAGATCACGATGGACTGGTGGACAGGGCGTCCTTGTGACTGAGGAGAGCTGTGGAGGTGGGCTGGAATCACGTGGGAGAAGAGGCAGACAGTGCCTCACAGACCCCCTGGGCATGGCTCCAGGAGCAAGGCTGCACTGTGAGGTGCCAACAGAGCTGTGCAAGGAGCCCGGGGTCGCAGAGCTACAATAACATCACTGGAGCAGCACCCACGACGAAACTGCAGCTGTGATCTCGTGTTTCCCCAGAGTGTGGCCATGGCAATCTCTTCTAAAGTGACTCTGCAAGTGATCCCAGGTTCCTCTTCTGGACAGGTGGTTTTAACTTGAGCCTTCATTTCATAAACACAAAAATCTCTCAGCCAATCATTTGTAATCTAAAACCAGTAGTTTCTCTCTTTCAGATAAATAAACTATTAAAAGTTGCAGATTAATACAGATCTAAATGTGAAAGAAAAACAGCACTCATAGAAGAAGGGGTTGTAGAATAGTATAAATTTATAGATATATGTAAAAAGAAATATTTTACCCAAAATTATTCATTGGGAAGGAGGAAATTACCTTAAAGTAAAATTTTTCCCAAACTATGGGCACTCTTTCAAAGTTATTTGGGGAAGATACATTATCCAAAAATGATCTCAATGAATAAATACATGAAAAGAACTAGAATAAGTTGAGTTTATGAAATGTGGGGGTAGAAATAGAAATATGTGCCTATGAATGTGTTATGTTACACTTGTAAAATGTGTGACTTAAATTCTGGAGCTACTAACTAAATAAAAGTAGCTATCAGATAATTTTCTTGTAACTTCTATTGTCCAGATCTTTATATTTGAAGTTAGCCAAAAACAGTTAGAATCTTCTCATTGAGAAAGTGGCATATCACCTTAACCCACTAGATATTCTACCAAAAAATTTGACTGGATTGGATATGGAAATAATTTCCTAAGTTTATAAATATATAGTCTATAGGGGTTTTGACTATAAAGCTAAGCAATTCTATTCAGGGAAGAAATTTATTTTAAAAATTCACTGTTGAGCAACAAACTGGAAAAAGGCATTTGCAATATCCACACAGACACAAGATTTCTGTATAGAAGACACAAGAAAAAGACAGAAATTGTACTTTCAAACTAGAAAGAAAAGGGCAGGGGGTTGGCACAATGATTAAGACACAACCCACATCGGCGTGTCTGGGTTCAAGTCTGACCTTCGCTTCTAATCCCATCTTCTTGCTAACACATACCAGGGCGGCAGCAGTGATGGCTCAAGCTACTTGAATTCCTGCCAACTATGTGGGGGCTTGGATTGGGTTCCTGGCCCTGGCTTCAGCAGAACTCAGCCCTGGCTATTGCAGGTGTTTGGTGAATAAGCCAAAATATTCTCTCTGCCCTTCAAATAAACTTAAGAATAAATACATTTCTTAAAAAATAAATTAGATAAAAGATGAATCAGCAAGTCACAAAGAAAGAAATATTATTAGTGATGAGAAAAAAAGGCACATGAAAATAATGAGAAAGCACTTCTCTTCATCATTCCACCAACATCTGGATGTCAAATAATTTCAAATGTTAGCTTAAAAATGGATGAGAATCCCCTGGCTCTTTTGGTAGCAGTGTTAGCTTTTAGGTCTCTGAATTATAGAAATGACAAGCTGGTGGGCTGGAAAAAATTACCACAGAAAACAAGCAAGTCCTTCATTGTAAAGCCTGGGTTAAGTTCCATTAAGTTCAGGCAGAATTGCAGGATTTGGGGCAGCTTCACTGAAGAGGAAAAACATGAGTCAGACCCAAAAAGCTGGTGAAGACAGGAATAAGCTATTGGGGAGTGCCCCAACTAAGCCACAGCACCCACTGGTATACATGAGGGCTGGGCCTGTGGAGGGTTGAGCCGCAGCACTCACTGGTTCATGTGAGAGATGGGGCTGAGGGCAGAATTAACCAGGCAGCTACATCCTCTGGTATGTGTGCTGGCTGGTGCAGGTGATGGACCAAAACTAACACTGTGGTGGCTGGTGCATACAAGAGTCAAGTCTGAGAATTTCCTAGGCAAATTTCTTCGGGGACTCCCCAGTTAGACTCCTGGACTCAAACCTCGACCTCAGGGAAAATTACAAGACATGTATGTGGTCTGACCTTTGGGTCTGTGCATCAGAACTGTGCCTCCTCATTTGTTCACACCATGCAGTAGAGATGCACATGAAAGATGTAATAGTCAGCTCACCTAAGCAACAGAGGGCAACGAGTACTGCATCAAAAGATGGAAAATAGAACAGATGCAACAAGTCTCCTGGCCAGGCTTTGCAGCAATGTCTATGTGGATACAGTGAAGTGTATCAGATAGCAGATTTCAGATTTTCTCAACCCTGGTGCAAGATGCCAAAAACATCTCAGAACTAACCAGATCACTCAAGCAGCACCCTCAGAACATTCTTCCCCACATTGGGGTCTCTAAAGTAACATCAGATGATCATCTCCACCCCCAGATGCTGATCTAGTTTGACAGTAAGAAGCAGGCCCCCTTCATCCCATCCCTATCCCGGAAACACAGGTAGAAGAAAAAAAACCTGAAAATTTATTTTACCCACCTTCCTCCATACCCTAACCAGAGGCTCACATGGGCCTCTCAACTCTGTAAACAATATTAAAGTGGAAAATTAAAGAGAGAAACAGAGAAAGAGAGAGAGAGAAGCTGAGCACATTAAAAAGAAAAAAAAGCCACTTTGGGAGAGGGAAGAGGCTGAGTGAATATTGTAAATACAACGCCCTAAAGAGCAGTGAGACGTGATACCATTCAGGCAGAATAAGGAAGAGAGACCCTCTCAAGGGCAGATCTCCTTCCGGGAACCATGAATTCCACTGTTTTAGATGACAGCAGTGTAGAGGGCCTTGAACGCTTCCAGAGTACTTAGGTACAGCATCTCAGAGCAGAAAGAAGCTCCAATGTCTTCCACATGTACAGGTGAAGACATCAATGCAAAACACTTTGAGGTCACACACTATAATTAAGGCAGTTGTAAGTCTTGGCTGACAGGAAATTTTGGGATCAGTTAAGAAATACATTTTAAAATGATAAAAGAAATAAGTGCTAGGTCTAGAATGGCAAAGTAATCATGAAAACAAAAACATGCAATACTAAAGGTAAAGTCGAAGTATGTTTCAGAAAAGAAAGGGTTCGGTGGACATTTGGGCTGGCAGTCAAGTGGTCACCTCCCTCATCAGAGTGTCTGGGTCAGACACCTGCCTAGGGCTCCCGACTCCATCTTCCTGCTGACACACACCTTGGAAAGTGGCAGTGAGAGCTCCTGTCATCCACATGGCAGACTGAGACTGAAGTCCCGGCCCCTGACTTCCGTCCCGGCTGCTGCGGGCACTTGGGGAGTGAACCACTTAACTGGAGCACTCTCTTGCTCTCTCTCAGGCATTTGATGGCACTGTTTTCATAGGATGCATGTGGCTGAGTTGGAATAACATCTGGGAGCTTTCTCTTCCCACTGCTGAGCTCCCAATCTCCCCATTATGGTTATGCTGAGGGCTGTAGGGGGTTTATAGGCAGCCTATACTAAACATAAACATGTTCACCAACACTAAAGTGCAACCTCACACACACACACACATACATAAACACAACATACATACATGAACACACACATACACACACACACACAGCCTCCTCAACCAGCTTGTGAGCAAATTAGCAGAAAGCAGGTCTGCCTTCATTTCTCACCTATTTCATACAATCTGACAGGAGTCCATCATCTTGCAGTGCTGAGCCAAGAGCACAGGAACACGGCTGAGGAGCCAGGGCTTCCCCTTACCTTGCCCTTACCCCGTCCCTAATGAGGGCAAGCTGGGTTTGGGTTATGGCTGAATTGGAACTAGTAACCATTCAGAATCAAGCACTGCGAGTCAAGGAAGAAACAACACTTGTGTCAAAAGATGACATTTATTGCATGTCTCCTAGAGGTAAGCCAGGGACAACAGAGTCCCCAGCCAAGAAATCCACCTTGCACACATACGCATTCATGCACACACACGCATTCATGCAAACACACACACACACACACTCACACAGGGGCAGCCAGTCCTGGGGACTTATGTTCCAAAAAGTAGAGATCCCAGTGGGTTGTGTGAGCCTCAGGCATCCCCTGCTTGGAGGGCGAAGCTGCTGGCTGGCCTCCAGCTCTGGTCAGGAGGAATCAGTCTGTGGAAAGAGTGGGGTTTAGTGAAGGAAGGCTGCCAGCTGTCCCCGCCCTACCACCCTGCCCCACCCCTGCCTCACAGGCCCTGCCCTGCCCTAGTCCTGCAGAAGTGTGCTCTCCATTTCCAACGGGTCCCCAAACAGCCCAAACAGCTTTCCCACAGCTCCCCAAACCCCTGCTCCCCCACACAGTCATTCCTGTGATCCTTATGTGTGTGTCCATCTCCAGCTCCCTAACTAGAGGGACACAGGCCCTGCACCCAAGGGCCCCGGGGCCACTCTTCGTGCCCCTTGCCAGAGGGAAATCTGGCAGCCCTGACTCCCACATCCCAAGCAGACCCCGCAGATGACATACCACTGCAGCAAGGCCTGCGGAAGGAGACGATGAGGACAGTGCCCACAATGATACCCAGCACTCCTAGCCCGAAGGCCAGGCCGCACAGCACGTTCTCCAGCAGATCTGAAGGCAGCGCGTCCTGGGGCACTAGAGAGAGGCGAGGGACACGAGCCCGGCTGACAATGTGGACAGCCTGCACAAGGTCCATGCTCCCTTCTGGCAGTGTCCCCTGCCTCTTGCCCACACCCTAAAGCAGCAGGCTGGTGTGGGGAAGGCCTCACCCCAGTAGGCGATGGCCGTGTAGCGGTCAATCTCGTGAGTCACGATGCAGGAGAACAGGTCGGAGGGCTGTGGTGTGAAGTTTAAGTAGGAAAAGGCCTGGAAGCTGAGTCCGCTGATGGCAGAGACCGTGGTGGGTCCGACTCCTTGCACTGGCTTGGAATTGTGCTCCCAGCTGACTGTCAGCATGGGCGGAAAAAGGTTACTGACAAAACACACCAGCGTGTTGGGCTTGCCGAACTCCAGTGGCTTCAGTGTGAAGACCTCAGCAGCTGGGAAACCTGACAGGGGGAGGAGGGGGAAAAGGGGGTGTGAGAAGGAGGGGCTGGCTCTTGCAGGTGGCAGTCCAGTGTAGAGATGGGGAGCCCAGGGGTTATGCTTAGGTACCAGGAGATGGGGATGAAACTGGGGCTCTGAGCGCAGCGAGACCAGAAGTAGAACCACTCTAGACCCTCGAACCCCGCCCTCTGCCAGCGCCTCCTGTGCAGACCTCATATTGCCGCCTTTACAGAGCCACTGTAGTCCAAATCAGCACCTTCCCACTGCACCACACTGTTCCCACTGTCCCCTCCACTTGGCCAAAAAGAGTCCCCAGGTTCTAGCCAGCAGCAGACTCCTGCTGGTCCCTATTGAATTCATTGTTCAACACAGAGAGTGAAACCCCTACTGTGTGCTAAGCACTGTCAGGAGCGCACAGTTAGTTCAGGGTGCAGACAGCGACAGCTGGGAAGACGCATGTCATGAGGGGAACAGGCAGAGAAGCAGTGCCAGGAGGAAGAGTTCAGCACACAGCAGTGAGGGAAAGAACCAGCCCTTCCCCCACCCCCTGCCTCCACCCTGAAAACTCCTAACCTCTGGAGACTGGGATCTTCCCTTCCGCTTGCGGGCTGATTATCTGGACCATCATCTGGCAAAAGTTTTTGTCAAATGTAATGTCAGGGAGGTCACTCTGCTCCTGGGCCCAGTCTGCAAACTCGGGCAGGCGCGGTACGCGGGTGTTCTCAGCGAAGTCAAAGGAGAAGAGCAGGTCCGAGTCGTAGGTCTCAGAGAGCCCCACACTGGGGCTTCCGAGCTGGCAGAACACCGTGTGCAGTAACGTGTGGTTCTGCAGCTCATCCTGCCAAGCCTGAGCAGGGGCTGCAGAGAAAACCAGATGGGACTCAGGAAGGAGGGAGTCTTCTCTTCTGCCCCCTTCAACTTAGGAAGCGGCAAGGTCCCGGGCACTGGTGCCATGGCTCAACAAGCTAATCCTCCACCTGCAAGGGCCTGTATCCCATATGGGCATGGGTTAGTATCCTGACTGCTCTGCTTCTCATTTAACTTCCTGTTTGTGGCCTGGGGAAGCAATAGAGGACAGCCCAACGCCTTGGAACCCTGCACCTGTGTTGCAGACCCAGAGGAGACTCCTGGCTCCTGGCCTCAGCTTGGCTCAGTTCGCCAAGTGGCCATTGAGACCACTTGGGGAGTGAATCAACCCACAGAAGATCTTTCTCTCTTTCTCTCCTCTTTATATATCTGATCCATTCCAATAAAAACAAATAAAATCTTAAGAAAAGAAAAGCCAAGTCAGTCAAAAGCAAGGACTGCCTCAGGGAGCATAGCAGAGGTTGGTGCCATCTCCTCCTGTGTTTGTTAGGGTGAAAAAGGAAAAAGAGAGTTCTCCAAACCTCCCTTGCCAAATGCATAAAGCTGCAAAGAGCCAAAAAGACCCGTTGTCTAATGTGACATTCTCACTCTGTTCCTCGTGGGTTTGTGAGCGGAGGCTTCCACCCAAGGAGGTGTGTGGAGGTTGGAACACAGCCTGTGCCCTGCCCACCATGGCATACAGCCTGGCCCAGGGCTACAAGCTCCCCACAGGGCATGCCTTGGTGTGATTCACACAGGCTGGTATAAGGTCTCTGGCAGGGAGGCCCCCAGTCTTAGCAGGGAGGGGTGGAGAAGAAATGGTCACAGCCTACCTAAGCCATGGAGGGGGAATGGACACAGCCTCTCTAACCCATGGACAGCATGCTATGCCCCACCCCCAACACACATAGTAGACGCAAAGACCAAGACTCCGGATTTCTCTACACCCATTCGCACAAGGCTTCTCTGCAACCTTTTCATCCACTATTACACTCCAGAACCCAAAGAGACAGGCTTTAAGGAAGTGAACCATTGCTGCAGGAAATAAATGATTTTCTCTGAAATTCCCATCCTTCCGCCAATAGTGCCCAGTACCCAGAATGACAGAGTAAGAAAAAAGTTCTAGCGTAGGTGCTGTGGTGCAGTGGGCTACTGCTTGCAACACATCAGAGCACTGGTTGGAGTCAGGGGTTTCTTTGCTTCCCATTCAGCTCCCTGCTAATGTACTTGGGAGAGCAGCCGAGGATGGCCCAAGTGTTTGGGCCTTGCACCCACTACTGGCCAGCAGGGAGCTTGGAATCTGCTTCAGCATGTTGTGGTCATTTGGGGAGGATGGAAGATCCTTTCTAGTGTCTCTCCTCCTTCTCCTCAGATTCTCTTTCTTCTCTTCTCTTCTCTCTCTCTCTCTCTCTCTTTGCCTTTCAGAAATAATAAAAATAAAAATAAAACCCTCCCAAGGCTAGTTTTCCATTCTCCCCTGCCTTCACAGAAGAAGGTTGGGGTTGCAGGGCAAGCTGAACAAACAGGGTGCAGGGCTGGATCCCACCCCAGGAATGGACATAAAATTCGTTTTGTTCAAACCCCAGCCACCCCCTGCTTCCCAGATTGCTTAAACTCTGCGAGTCTAGCTTTCTCCCTCTGCAAAGTAGGCAATCTCCACTTCCAGATTGGTTCAGAGGGAACCTGTTCAGCCCCTCCATTGCTTTCTCCAGTCAGAAGTGCTCCTGGTCATCTCACTCTCTCATCACACACTTGGCATCACTCAGAGCCCCGACTCCTCCGACAGCGCTCAGGGTGGGCTCCCTTGGGTTCCAGGACCAATAAGACGAAAGGGAAGCGGAGGTGCCTTCTTACCTGCAGGGCCGGCCCAGGAGCGGGGCAGCAGCCACAGAAGCTGTAACAGTAGCAGCTGCACTGCTCCCCGGCTCTGCCCAGGATCCATACCCGTGCTCTGCCCAGCAGGTAGCGACTACCAACTCAAGTCCCCCGACTCGGACAACCCCGACCAGCCCCAGGCCAATTGTTGCCTTTGTCATTTTGGCTAAGCCAATTACAGAAGGAAACTGTTTAACATCATCAGTGTCCGGGAGAAGACCAAAGGCCGGCACCCTCCTGGAGATCAGGCTCCGGGGCTCGCGTGGAGGAGCGCGCGGAGTAAAAGCGGGGAAACCAGCGCACGAAGGTCTCCTCTGAGTGGAGCTCGATCTGCAGCCGCGGGCGGGGAGAGCGGCGCCCCCTCCTCTATAAATCTCTTCCCCAGCATTAGTTAGGCTTCGTTCGGTAGAAATGTACTGAAAAGTTTACAAATCATGGGCACTGGGTCTTGTGCTGGAAATAGAAAGAGGCAGATACTCATCCAGCTTTCATTCTCAAGTAGTTTTGCTTTCAGTTACCTGTGGTCAGAAAATACTCTACAGAGCTGAGCAGCTCAGGAAGTTCTTCCCACAGCCTGCCTGGCTCTGCCTGGGATGCCTCCTGCCTTTCCCCAGTGCAACCACCCAATCTGCACGGTGCACCTGTCAGTCACTCAACTGAAGCATGGCAACGCTTGTGTTCACTTAACCCTGGTTTTATTTTACTCCTTTTTAATGTTTAATTTGTTTATTATGAAGACACACGGATCTTCCATGAGCTAGCTCACTCCCCAGATGACCCCAGCTGCAAGCGAGGAGCCCAGAACTCCATCAGGATCTCCACGTGGGTGTCAGGGGCCCAAACGCTCAGGCCACCTTCTGTTGTCTTCCTAGGCTTTTAAGAGAGCTGGATGCGAAGCAGAGCGGCGGGCAGTCCCCAGAGCACAAGACTAGTAGAGCTGCATTCAAACATGCCAAACATGCTTCTTTAACTGAAAAGGTGAAAGTTCTCAGCTTAACAAGGAAAGGCAGAAAAGTCATGAATGAGTAGGAGCAATAAGACTTGAGAGAGACAGAAGGCAAGGAAAGATGAGGAGCAGAAGGGAGGGGGAGGGAGGAGGATAGGAGAAAGAAGAGGAAGGAATGGAGGGGTGAAGGAGGGAGAGGGGGTAGTAAAAGAGGAGGAAGTGAAGGAGCAAAGAGGGATGGGAAGAGCAGATGGAGGGAGTGAGAGGAACGGGAAAGAATGGAGGCGGGAGGGGAATAGAGGAAGGGAAAGGCGGGGAAGAGAGAGATCACATTCACATATCTGTGTTGACAGTATGATGAGATTAGTCAAGGCTAGTGTCACCTTCTTCCTGAACTTGATTTATAATTAAACTTTATCGTGTGTGTGTGTGTGTGTGTGTGTGTGTAAGAACCATTGATTTGGGACCATATGTAATTTCAGGCACCCACTGGGGATCCTGGAATGTATCCCCTGAGGTCCAAAGCCATAGTCCAAGCCTTCAAAAATCCAGAGGAAGGAGGTGTCACATTCAATTTGTGTTTTAGAAGCAATAATTTTGTAAGACTGAGGATGTAGGCGAGACACAATTAGGCTGATTCCCAAGAACCTCGACCAGCAGAAGATAAGGGAAAAGAAAAAATCTTTCCAGGTAAAGGCTGGACAGGTGTGTGAAGATTACAGTTCTCCTGGATGTGGGGACCTTATGCCCCTAACAGTTGCTTCTGTTTTCCCAGGTGGTAATGCAGAGAAACAGGACATTGTGACGAGCTGGAAATGTCAGGTCACACAGGTCCTACCACACCTGACTCATCTACTGGGTGACTGAAACGCTATACTGTGGAATGGGGGGCCAGTGTTATAGTGCATCTGTTCAAGTCCCTCCTGTTCTACTTTGGATCCAGCTCCCTGATCATGTTCCTAAGAAGGCAGCAAAAGATGGCTCCAGTACTTGGGTGCCTGCCACTCATGTGGGGGACCTGATGAAGTTCTTAAAGCTTCAGCCCGGCCCAGACCTGGGTATTGAGCCCATTTTAGGAAATAAGGCAGTGGATGGGTATATGGAAAATCAATTCTCTCTCTCTCTCTTGCCTTTCAAATGAATCTTTTTTAAAATACTGCAGAATGACAATCATTTTAGCGTTTCAGAAATTTTTTTCTGACAGTTCAAACAATGAACTGGAGCTCAGAAATAATTGAGGCAAAACTGCTGGTTAAGAATCTATAGCATATTATGTCGAGATTGAGAAGCTGTACCTGTAGCGATGCAGCAATGGTTTAAGGGAGAGATGACAGGTGCCTGAAATAAATCACAGACAGGGGATATGGAAAAGCTAGAATGTTGAGATAATTAGGAAGTAGAAGCTAATGGATTTGGCTACTGGTTCCATGTAGAAAGGTCCGAAGAAGGATAACACCCAAGTTTTGAGGAAATATCCTCACCTATCCGTTCAAGATGTGGACTTGAATTCAGGAAACCGTGAAGACCAAGTTTTTATTATCTATTTTGAAAGCCGTGGTAGCTAATGAGCAAACATCCCCCAGAGCAGTTCAACAAGCAATTTACCTTAGCATGTAGGCCCCTCCCACAATTCCTCATTGGCTGAATGCTATGGGGTACACAATCTTCCTAGATCTCACCAAAATTACAAAGTTACCTTCCTTCTATCTTTGTGCTTTAATTTCTCTGTTAGTTGACTACTCCACAACATGCTGTTTCCCTAATGAGTTTAGCTACATCTGCCAAGTCAGCTGACAGTAACTTTCCTTTCTGTGTTGAAAATGGACCACCAGGGGCCTGGCATGACGCCTAGTGGCTAAAGTCCTCACCTTGAACGGGCCAGATCCCACATGGGTGCCAGTTTTAATCCTGACAGCTCCACTTCCCATCCAGCTCCCTGCTTGTGGCCTGGGAAAGCAGGAGAGGATGGACCAAAAAAGCCTTGGGACTCTGCACCCACATGGGAGATACAGAAGAGGCTCCAAGCTCCTGGCTTCGGATCAGCGCAGCTCCAGCCATTGCAGCCACTTGGTGAATGAATCAATGGATGGAAGATCTCCCTATCTGTCTCTCCTCCTCTCTATATATCTGACTTTCCAGTAAAAATAAAACAAATCTTAAAAAAAAAAAAAAAGAAAGAAAAAGAAAATGGACCGCCAGAGGCCGGCACCATGGTTTAACAGGCTAAATCTTCGCCTGCAACATCAGCACCCCATTTGCAAACCAGTTCAAGTCCCCACTGCTCTGCTTCTGATCCAGCTCCCTTCTGATGTGTCTGGGAAAGCAGCAGATAAAGGCCCAAGTACTTGGGCCCCTGAACCCACATGGGAGACCAGGAAGACGGTCCTGACTCCTAACTTCAGGTTGGCTCATCTCCAGCCATTGAGGCTATTTGGGGAGTGAAGTAGCAGACAAAAGACCTCTCCTTGTCTCTCCTTCTCTCTCTCTGTCTTTCAAATAAAAATAAGTAAATGAATGCCTTTTAAAAGGACCATCAGACATTTTCTTACAGGTGACTGGATGGATGGTCAGTGACAGACTGGACTGGAGCAGAGAGGAGGGCCATAGGATGAGGTTTAAAGAGGAAGAGAATGTGATTTTTGCACATGCTGAATTAGAGATGCCAATTGAAAGAGTCAGTCCAAGCTACACCAGAGGCTGTGAGGTGTGAACATAAATCCCAGGTGCAGGCTAAAGAACCTGATTTGGGGAGTTGTTGACACAAATGCTGAAGCAGAGATCATGGGTAAGATTCCTCAACAGACCACGCAAAAAGGAACAGGAGACAGGACCTAAGCTGCAAGGTTCAAACCTCAAGCCTCACACTAGCCATGTCCAGGATACAGTCTGGAACAAATCACCAGTCCAGGCACTTAAGACTGAAGAGAAGCTAACAGAATCAGGTATGATGATGTTAAAGGTTCAAGAAGCACAAAATGGAAGCTGGAAGAGCAAATGCAACGATGGAACTGAGATCTGTTGCTCCGAGGCTGCCTAAGCCACAGTCCCTAAGTCCATGCCTGTTCCTGCTCTGTGGGAGACTCCATCTGGTCAGTTCTGATCTACTGAAAAGGTACCATTGCAGTCAGAATCTTTCAAAGGATCTGGCTGGAGTCCAGAATCACTCGTTCCTTCATCTGCCACAACTACAAGCAATTGCCAGCAGCTGTCACCTGCTAAGAGTCTGAGGCAGGAGGCGCCTGGATTTCTCCTGCCTCCTGACCTGCCAGTGCCCCCTGCTGGCAGGACTAGCAGGAAGTCAACAGCCCACAAAGGTTGGGAGGTCCAGACCTGGCTGGCCGTCTTAGAGCAGTAAAGAACACAATACAGAAGGCTGGCTGTCACACTGGGAGACAATGGACAATAATCAAGCAAATGGAAGATGCCAATTTGTAGCCATGTAGGGACCAGGCGAATAGAGTCTGCAGGGAAAAAAAGGAGATGTGAGAAATCAAGAACAGTGATAAATAAGGCAGACAAGGTCTGTGCTACTGAACACTGCACACAAGTTCAGGGAGGCCTGGAGAGTGTCCTTAGATGTAGTGATTATGAGATGCCTGACATGTTTATGGAGAACGGTTTCAGAGCTGGAGTGGGAGTCAACTCCAGATTGTGGTGGGCTGAAAAGCAAGTGGGAGGTGAGGAAGAAACTGTGGTGGGTATGTTTCGAGTTTGATAGTGAGGAAAAAGGGAGAGACAGAAGGGTGGGGGAAGATGCAGTGAGAAAGACCTAATGTGGCAATTAAGTAATGCAAGAAATTAACTTACACAAATACGGTTCATCAGTCATCCTAAAACTTTCAAAAATCTACACCCCTGCAATAGACCAGTAATAGGAACAATAACAGGCAAAACTTAAAGCAAAAACAACCCTGTTGACCTCCTGAATATTCTGTAACAGTAATGTGTATTATTTATGTGTGTGTGTGGTGTGTGTGTAGCTGGGTGGTAGAGACAGGCATTAGCAGAGGGGGAGGGCTTAGAAATCATTTTAACATTCCAGAAAACAAAAGAATATTCTCCATGTGCCCAGCCTTTATGGACTAGCGCATCAGCAGTTGAGCAAGGAGATTTCAGCCCCTCGGAAGTAGAAAGGAAACGTCAGGCAACTCCACGGCTGTTGGGGAGACTGTAGCACACAGCCAAAGCTGCCTCCCGTCCTGATCCAGGACCTGGTAGGCGCCCACTAAGAATTCCAGGCTTTGTATGTCACCTGGTCTCTGTGGTGAGTGCTCAACTGTGGCGAGAGAACAGCCACAGGCAACATGCACCTGCCACGAGTGCGGCCATGCTCCCAGCTCCCAGACAGCATTTCCTCCCTCTCTGTGGGCAGCCCCTCAGTCTCCTCCCTTGGTTCCTTCTCTCTACTACTTCTTTGAGATTTATTGATTTCTTTAAAAGGCAGAGTGACAAAGCCAGAGATATCTTTCATCTGCTGTTTGTCTCCCCAACCACTGCTACAGCCCTGGCCCCCAGAACACCATCTGGATCCCTGACAAGATGACAGGGGTCTGAGCAGTTGGGACATATTCCTCTGCTTCCCCGGGGCATTATCAAGGAGCTGGATGGGAAGCAGAGCAGCTGGCCCTTGATCTAGCACTTGGATGGGGATGCCAGCCTTGCAGGCAATGGCCTAACTTGCTGTGCCACAACGCCAGCCTCTCTGTTACTCTTTAAATATTGGTGTTCCTGGAACTTTTGTCTCCAACACTCTTTATGTGTGGACACTGTTTTAAATTTCATGTAATCTCCATATGTTATAAGATATTCTTCTACCTTTTTGCAGCCATTTAAAAATGTAAAAACCATTCTTAGCTCTTAGGCTATGTAAAACAGGCAGTGGGCTGGATGTTGCCATCGTTTGCTGAGTGCTGTTCTACACGGGTGGTCAGATTTGGGATGGAAACCCAAAATAAACCTACCCTGCAAAGATGAGCCCCATTCCCTCTTTTCTGTGGACCTGGCCACTAGTTAATGAACACATGGTGCCCCAGTTATGATAGGTCATTTGGAAGGAGATCTAAGGAAGCAAAGAAGAAAGTGGACCAGGTGGGAGGGCTTAGGAACAGGTTCAGCAGACACTGAGACAGCTCAGGGTGGGAGGAATGAGACAAAGAGTCTTCCCAGAGAGTACAGTATGGACAAGATCGGACCACAACAAGGTGTGGTCAGCTCCTTCGTGTCCCTTATGTTGTCTTGATGTCGTGGTAACAAGCTAAGACACTGGGAGCTGCTCTTCTTCCTACTAGGCCCTCCCACAGCAGTCTCCATCCCAGGTATCCCAGAGAAGGGCTCTCATTGGTTTGGGGAAGTCGCTGTCATGGGCAAGACAGGAGTAAGGTGGCCAGTTCTGCACTTCAGAAAATCACTGAGAATAGTGGCACAGCCCTACGTGCCCAGGAGGCCATGGCCTCTATTGCTCAGCTCTCTCACCTGACCCTTCCTAGCACTGCCCCAGTAGAGCCAAATTTCTTGAAAAGGTCATGAGCAGCTGTGATTGTAGCTTCAGACTTGCAGTTCAATCCTTCTCCCTCAACAATGCATATGTCCACCAATATCTTGTGTAGCTAAATCAAGTGTACTCTGGGCAGCCTCTACAACATAGGACACATCTGACTGTTCTCTCTCTTTGTGTCTTTCTCTGAAACAGACCTGCTTTTTTGACACCCCTACCAGCACTCCCCATTTAGTGTCCCCTTTTCAGACTCCTCTCAAGTTCCCTTCCAGCCGCTGGTGTTCCCCAAAGGCCAGTCCTCAGCCTTTACCCTCCTCACACTACCCACTTGCCCTAGATGTCTCTGTCATTCTCCCAGGCCCATCCACTCCCTGACATCTTCCAAATCTGCCTCTTTACCTTGTCTCTTGCTTAGCTCACCCAAGGCTTTGCACCTGGGCACTGTACACCAACAGTTCTCAAGCCACATTTTCCACCTGATAAGTGCTCCTCAAGCATTCAAAAACCTGACCTTTGATGGCAGCAATGCTTCTCTTAAATGTATTTGAAGAAAGACAAAATAAAACACGAAACAGATTCATAGAATACTTTTTATCATGAAAAAAGTTCTTCCATTCAATAATGCAATTTTACATGCAGATAGGAACCAATTTAGCTAACTTAAAAATATTGAAAAGATTTGCCTATTTAAAAGGCAGAATGGATAGAAAAAAAGAGAAAAAGGAGATCTTCCATCTGCTGATTCACTCCACAGAAGACCAACACAGCTGGGGCTGAGCCAGCCTGAAATCAGGAGAGAACAACTCCAGCTGGATCCTCTGCACTGATACAGGGACCCCAGTATCAGACCATCATCCACTACCTTCCCAGGTGCAGGAGCAGGAAGCTACTAATGTAAATTTATCAATGGAAAATTATCGGAAAGATACTAATCTAGCTCATGGACTCAAAATAGCTACAAGGATCTTAGCAGCGGGAGTTGTAGTGTCACTAATATATTTCCCTGCAAAGGATTCCAGCTTTTCTTTTAGATTTCACAATTTTGGGAGACAGTCTGACCAGCTCAGCTTGTACTAAGTGTATACCACCAGATCTGTTGGCTGTGGCCAGGCACAATACCACCTCAACCTAGCAGAGCTATGCCAAGAAAAGGGAGAACCATTCTCAACCAAACAACCACCTCAATACAGCCATCTTGAACATACAACATCCCAGGTAACTGCGTGAGGTACCAGTGTGAGGCCTTAAAGGATGGGCATTCGGCTCAGGAATGCCTGGGATGTCTACATTGCCCAAATCCCCTATCAGACTACTTGAGTTTGAGTCCTAGCTCTAGTCCTGATTCCAGCTGCCTTCTAGAAAGCACCCTGAGGGACAGCAGGTGATGGCTCGTCTAGCTGGGTTCCTACCACCTAAATGAGTGACCCGAACTGCATTTTGGGCTACGGGCTTCAGTCTGGCCCAGACCTGCTTGTTGCATCTGAGGAGTGAATAGATGGATAGAAGATCTTGATCTCTCTCTTGCTCTGTTCCCTACCTGTCAAATAAAATGATAAATAAAACTGTGCTTCAATGCCCAGGTCACACCTCCCAACCAGCTGCCTGGGTGATATATTTTATCCACATGAGGAGCACCAAATCTTAGATTTGTCAACCACTGGTGAACATCACTGGTCTGTCTCATTTCTTACCACATATTTAAATGATATGCATTATAAAACTTAACATTAATTTATTAACAAAATTAATATTTGAAGTACTTTTCCATTTTTAAAAATGTATTTTGCTATTAAAACATCAAGCATAGACAAAAGAATCTAATAAACTCCATTGTATGAATGTGCAGTATTAAATTTTTTGTATCAAAATAAATGTACACTTTAATTCCTACAAACTTCTAACTACCCTCACATTTTCACAAATTTACACATCACAACATTTTTCCATTTTTGCCAATTCTCTTGTTCTTCAACGTCTTTTCTGAAATATTTTAAACAAATCCTGTCAAGACAGGTTAGCAATAAATACTCAGAAGCATGCCTGTAATAGATAATGACCTTTCTTTTTTTTAAAATTTTTTATTTATTTATTTTTTAAAGATTTATTTTTATTATTTTTTCATTGGAAAGGCGGATATACAGAGAGGAGAGACAGAGAGGAAGATCTTCTGTCCAATGATTCACTCCCCAAGTGAGCGCAATGGCCGATACTATGCCGATCAGAAGCCAGGAGCCTATTCCATGTCTCCCACGAGGGTGTGGGGTCCCAAAGCTTTGGGCTGTCCTCGACTGCTTTCCCAGGCCACAGGCAGGGAGCTGGAAGGGAAGCGGGGCTGCCGGGATTAGAACCGGTGCCCATATGGGATCCCGGGCGTGCAAGGCGAGGACCTTTAACCACTTGCGCCACCGCGCCGGGCCCAATGACCTTTCTTTTAACACAACTATGATACCATCACCCCAAAAAAACAAAATTAAACACAGTTGCTTTACTTCATTTAACTTGATCTGTGTTCATTTCCCTTAATTATTTCAACAATGTCTAAAAGTAGGAAGTTTTAAACAAAAAGTAGCATCTTGTGGCTCTCAAAGTGTGTTTGAAAAACAAACTGGTGCCTTCTGGCTGGAACTACCATCTCCCAGTAATTCGTCAGATGATAAAGGAAAAGACAGGCACCTGACAGACGTTCTTCATGCCTTTCAAGAATTTTCTATGGAGTTGTTTTATGGTTCCACACACACAATTACAAGAAAGGAGACATCGTAACATCCAGGAAATAGGCACTGTTCAGAAAGGAATGCACCAGGGCAAACCTGGAGGAGTCTACAATGTGACTCACATGCTGCTGGCCTTAGTGTAAACACACAAGTCAAGGGCAAGCAAATTAATATGTGTATTGAGTACATTAAGCTCTGTGAGAGCAGAGACAGCTTCCTGAAACATGTGAAAAGAAATGCTCAGGGAGGGCCTGGCATGGTGACCTACCTGTTAAGTCCTCGCCTTGCATGCGCCGGGAACCCATATGGGCGCAGGTTCTAATCCCAGCAGCCTGCTTCCCATCCAGCTCCTTGCTTGTGGCCTGGGAAAGCAGTCGAGGACGGCCCAAAGCCTTGGGACTCTGCACCCGCGCGGGGAACCCAGAAGAAGCTCCTGGATCCTGGCTTCGGATCATTACTTGGGGAATGAATCATCAGACAGAAGGTCTTCCCCTCTGTCTCTCTCCTCTCTGTATGTCTGACTTGGCAACAAAAATAAATAAATCTTAAAAGAAATGATCAGGGAAAGAAGCCACTGAGGAAGGACACTTGTAGGCCCCAGTCTCCCAAGGGTTAACTCCACAGCTTAACTTGGTTCTCAAAGGTGTAACAGGAAGGGCAATCATGGCCTGATACATTTAGCCCCTGGCTTGACTGCAATTTCCCTCCTTCCTGCTTCCCATTTTTGCACGTCTTGACTGCAATTTCCTTCCTTCTTGCTTCCCCTTTTTGCACATCTTGACTGCAATTTCCTTCCTTCCTGCTTCCCCTTTTTGCACATCCTTGGGGGAGCTTAGGTGTTGCTTAAGCATTGGGAAAGTGCTGGGAGGGGCCAAGTAGACTATATAAGAGCAGTTCGACTTTGAATAAAGGGCTTCACTTCACAAGAATGAGCCTCAGTGTGTTGTGCGTGTTGTCTGTCTTGTCTGTCAAATAACCCTAGTCCCTCCGCTCGGCTCAGGGTATGTGGCGACGCGGGCGTTGCCCACAGACACTGAGTTCTAGCGAAGCTCCACAGAAACCCTTGTGGCCAGAACCAGGGGAAAGGTGTTGCTGGAGCCCATTCCCAGGTAAGCTGCTGCTCATGAGGCCCACATCCCACAGTCCTGCCTGCTTCACTTCCAACCCAGCTTCCTGACAATGCACCTGGGAAGGCAATGGCAGGTGGCCCAGGTACTCGAACCTCTACCATTCACGTGGAAGAGGCTCCTGACTTCCGTCTGGCCAAACCTTCTCTGTTATAGCCATTTGAAGCCAGCAGATGGAAAATATCGTTTCTCTCTCTCTCTCTCTCTCTCTCTCTCTCTCTCTGCCTTTCCAATATATAAATCTCTTTTTCAAAAAGTATAAAAAATAATAAAAGATCTTTGAACTATGAAGAAACTAAAGCCACATTTTACAGTATATCTCATAAACCTTGTTAGGTCATAGTAAATTCCAATTTTAATCATTCCACAGGCAAGTCATTTTAGGAATTGCTACTCCAAATTTATTTCCAACTTAAGATTTACAAAATTAAACTGATCACTTTCCTTTCCTCACATCTTCCAACTCTACAGCTAAGGCATCAGTAAATGCCATTGTGGTGTTACCACTTACCTGAGCTACAACTGTGGGAGACATCTTTGACAACTCCATATCTTTGTCAAGTTTCCCATCCAAGTGGTCATCAAATATTATCTTGCAGCCTCTTTAAATTCTATCCTACCTTTTCTTTTCTTTATAAAAAGTATTTACTTAATGCTCCAACTTCTAAGTGTTGGCATCCAATATGGGTTTGTGTTCTGGTTGCTCCACTTCCTATCTATTTCTCTGCTTGTGGCCTGGGAAAGCAGTCGAGAATTACCCAAAGCCTTGGTACCCTGCACCCTCATAGAAGACCCAGAAGAATCTGCTCCTGGCTCCTGGCTTCAGAACCGCTTGGCTCTGACTATTGAGGAGAAGGAGACAGAGAGAGAGAGAGAAGTAATCCCATCTGTTGTTTCACTCCTCAAAACGCCTCAATAACCAGCACTGGGCCAGTTTGAAGCCAGAAGCCAAAAACCAGGTGCATGTTCCAGGTCTCCCATGTGAATGACAGGGGCCCAAGTCCTTGGGTCATCTGCTCCTGCTTTTCCAGGTGCACCAGCAGGGATCTGGATCTGAAGTAGAGCATCCAGGATTCAAATGGGATGGGTTCTCTGAAAGAGGATGCCAGTATGGCAGGTGGCAATTTAAAACTACCACACCTCAGTACTGGCCTCTGCCACATCAGCATCACGCTTTAGCTTCTTCTGTGTTTAGGTTTGCTTGCTCTACTGCAAGATACCTTAGGATTTTTTTTGTGGGGTGGTGGAGGTGGTGAGGGGTTGTGTGTCTTTGCTTTGTAATTCCCAGTAGCCACATTTTTGGTAAACAAACAGGTTATCAATTACTGAAATTTTTATTTTTAGATTTTATTATTTATTGGAAAGTCAGATATACAGAGAGGAGGAGAGACAGAGAGGAAGATCTTCCATCTGATGATTCACTCCCCAAGTGAGCGCAACAGCTGATGCTATGCCAATCCGAAGGCAGGATCCAGGAACTTCTTCCAGGTATCCCACACGGGTGCAGGGTCCCAAAGCCTTGGGCCATCCTTGACTGCTTTCCCAGGCCACAAGCAGGGAGCTGGATGGGAAGTGGAACCACCGGGATTAGAACTGGCGCCCATATGGGTTCCCGGCGAGTTCAAGGCGAGGACTTTAGCCGTTAGGCCACGCTGCCGGGCCCCTAATTACTGAAATGTTGAAGCTGAAACTAGAAGAGTGCTGAAATGGTGGTGATGGGCTGTCCCTTCTTCTTCTTTTAAGATTTATTTATTTACTTATTTTTGACAGGCAGATTTACAGAGAGAAGGAGCTACAGAGAGAAAGATCTGAGCCCCATGTGGTGACCTAGTGGCTAAGGTCCTCGCCTTGAATGTGCAGGGATCCTATATGGGTTCTAGCACTGGCTCTAGTCCTGGCTGCACCACTTCCAATCTACCTCCCTGTAAATGTAGCTGGGGAAGCAGTAGTAGATGGCCCAAGTTCCTGGAACCCTGCTGTCATGTGACACACCTTATTGGAGTTCCAGACTTCTGGCTTTAGCTTAGTCCAAATGGCTACTGCAGCTATTTGCAGAGTGAGTCAACATATGGATGATCTTTCTATATAACTCTTTCAAATAAATAAATTAATTCTTAAAAATTGGTTCAAGAAGCCTCATTCATTTAGTTATGTAGCAAATATTTATAAGCCATGTCCTATGTATACTGTGCATCTGGCATGTGCAACCATCAAAGTTACATTCTTATGAAAAACAGACATTAAACACATAAACATGCAAGTCTATAACAACAAACTAAAAAAAAAAAAAAAAGGAAATCCTAACATGAACTAACCTGGGAATCTTCAGGTGAGATCTGAGAGGTGAGGAGAAGTTAGCCAATGGAAAAATGGGAAACAGGGTTCCCGCTGAGAGGAGGGCATGTGCCAGACCCTGAGGAAATGAAGACAAATGTGGAAGGAACACAAGCAGTGAGCAGGAGCGCAGATGAGGCCAGAGAGGCAGAAACCAGGCCATGTGATGCCTTATGGAGCACAGTGGGAAGTGTGTGTTCTCTTCTAAGCACAATTCTTTTTGATGATGTAATCCTTCTCATCTCATGATTGAATGCATGATAGGTTCCTACCTGACCCACCTCTAGTTTTTCCGAAGTCACTCCATAGTTACCAAGTAAAAAAATAAATTCTTCAAATAAAGTGTCCTGCTGTCATTTCCCCTCTAAAGAACATATATTCCATGGAATTCTATAATATTCAGTCTGAATTACTTAGCCTAAGATTTTAGGTCCCATGTATTCTGGATTTGATCCTCTGATTAGAAATTGCTGTTCAGTACTGGTAATGCCCCCCAGTTACAACCTATCTTAATCTCTTTTCCATCGCTATAAGCAAATTCCAGACTGGGTAATTTACACAGAATAGAGCTTAGCTCATAGACTTAGAATCTGGGAACTCCAAATGCATGGCCTCCACATTTGCCTAGCTCAGTGTCCAGGCTAGGCCTTTCCACTGGGTCACAGCATGGTGGGAGCACTGAATTGGCAAGAAAAAGAAGGGGGAAAAAAAGGCAGGCAAAGAGTGAGCCAGTGAGCTTGCTTTTATAACAACACCACTCACATGGTAACACATTAACTCATGAATGCTTTAATCTAGACATGTGGGCAGAGCTTTCATGATTCAACCACCTGCTAACAGCCTCACTTGGCTCTACTTCTTTACACCACACAAGGAGGATCAGGTTTCCACAGGAATTTTGGTGGGGACACTCATATTATAGCACCAATCCAGTGACTTTTTCCCCCCTTTTTCATTCCCTCACACCTACCTACAGTCTTATTTCCTCATTCAATCAGAAGGGTTTTTTTTTCCTTTAGAGATTTATTTAAAACACAGAGGGATGATGGGAGAAAGGGGGTGCAGTGAAACAGTGTCTGTCCACTGGTTTACGACTCAAATAACACAACAGCCAGGTCTGGGCTAAACCCTGGACCAGCAGCCACGAACTCCAGCCTGGCCTTCCATATGGGTGGCAGGGACTCAAGTACATGGGCCATCATCTCTGTTGCCTTCCCAGGTGCATCAGCAGGAAGCTGGACTGGGAGCAGAGCAGCCAGGACTAGAAGCAGCACTCTGATAAGGAATGCTGGAACCCACTGAACCATAATGCTCCCTCCAGAACAGAGGTTTCCTAACCTACAGGCCACACATCAAACAAGTCAGAGGCTCATGAATTTGGATGGAACAGAAAACAAGTAACCTTTATTTTCAATAAACTGTAACTGAAATAGAATCTTATGATTGTAGAAAATAAATCTTTAGAGCACAGGCAGTATATGTAACATTATCACTAATAAAATTAACAACTGATATATTTAAATCACATTCTAGTTGTTAAAACATCTAAAAACTATTTCTACTTTATAATGATGGGAGTTGTTAAACCTGTAAATCAATCATGTTCTTTAAAATTAGTTTATTTCAAAGGCAGAGCTCTCCCATCCACTGGTTCACTTCCCAAATGCCTCCAGCAGCTTAGGGGGCCTGGCCAAAGCCAGGATTGGGTAGCTTGATCTGGATTTCCCATGTAGGTGGCAGGGACCCTGTCTCTTGAACCATCAGCTTCTGCTTCCCAGGGTGTGCTGGATTTAGAAGCATTAACTCAATCATGTTATTTAATGTTGTAGTAAAGAAATACCATATCAATATAAAAGCATATACTACTAGATCAATATACGTTTCCTTAAATATTTTGATAACTGCTTTAAAATTATTTTAAAATTCACTTTATGCATTTACAGTTACTGTCAGACAAGGTCCAAATACTTGACCAAATCAGCAAAAATGTTTTTGGAGTTCCTTACTTATTCACGCATGCACTAAGCATAAAATCCTTATTCATTCCATCTCACATTCTGGCTTCCTCAAATGATGGCATCTTTCTTCTCTGGTGTTCTTTGACTGTTCCCATTTCCTATGTGAGGATCTAACAGAAAGCTCAGTCCCTGGCCCTCAGTGGAACCATTTCATACTTCCTTATAAATCCCACCTACTTGCATGGCTGATTCAAACAGCACCTCGGAGGTGGCTCTCAAATCTAATTCTCCCAATCTTTTTTCTCCAATTTCAATCTCAGACCTTAATCTCTCTGCTGTGCTAATCTGGATAGAATACCACGCAGGGGAAGACTTCCTGGATTTAAGTCCCAGCTCTGCCACTTACGAAAAGTGTGCCTCCTGGGTAAAGCTTCCAGTTGCTTCAACAGAAAAGGGAGGTAACAATAGTATCAACTTTATAGTGTGATAGAGTTAATAGTCAATACATGCAAAGCACATTTTAAGTGTTCAATAAACAGTAGCTATCATCATGCATGCACATCTTTAACCAATTCAACTTTTTAAAAGACATATTTACTTGTGTATTTGAAAGGCAGGGTGATTGTGAAAAGGTTGAGAGAAAAAGCTTCCATGTGCTGGTCCATTGCTTGTTCAGGTACAACAGCTGAAGCTAGGTGCCATGAACTCCATCTGGGTCTCCCAGTGAGAAGCGGAAATTCAAACACCAGGACCATGATCTGCTGTTTTCCCAGGTGCACCAGCAGGAAACTGCAGTAGAAGAAAGCAGACTTAAACCATCTCTCTGTTAGGGAACACTGGTGTCTTAAGCGGCAGATTAACCCCTTATGCCACAATGTACAATAATAATGTGGTGGATATTAACAGGAACAGTGCTAACCAACAGAAGGCCAAGCTCCTATCTAATGACGTAATTTGATGAAGTTATTGCTCAGGATCTTTCAGTGACCTCCCCGACCAGGCCCAAACTGCATAGCACTGGAGACCCGCCCTACCACGGCCTCCGCCATTAATCTGCCTTCCTGTTTTCTCATTTCCAGTTCCACTGCTGTTAGCTTACGCTCTGGTCAGATTGGGCTGCACTGTTTGGAGAATAACCGGTTCTAATTTCTGTCTTTCCTCACACATTCTAGTGTCTCAAATATGTACCTGAAGGCAAAGATTTTTGTCTATGATTACTCTCTTGCATGATGCCCATAATAGACATAATTACAATCTTACCTAAGTCACATACCTTCCTTCAACATTTGCTCAATTAGTGAGCATTTCATATTGACTATTTACTGTGCCAGGACCGGAAGGTATATTTTCTTTTTTTTTTTAGATTTACTTTATTTTTTATTGGAAAGGCGGATATACAGAGAGGAGAGACAGAGAGGAAGATCTTCTGTCCGATGATTCACTCCCCAAGTGAGCGCAACAGTCGATGCTATGCCGATCTGAAGCCAGGAGCCTCTTCCGGGTCTCTCGCGTGGGTGCAGGGTTCCAAAGCTTTGGGCTGTCCTCGACTGCTTTCCCAGGCCACAAGCAGGGAGCTGGATGGGAAGAGGGGCCACAGGGATTAGAACCGGCGCCCATATGGGATCCCGGGCGTGCAAGGCGAGGACCTTAACCACTGCGCCACCGCACTGGGCCCCGGAAGGTACATTTTCAAAACAAAAACCAAAGCAATGAAAAAAAAAAATGTAGGTACTTCAAAAAGTTTATGGCAAATGAAATTAAAAGAGGTATATTTTAGTGGTTTTTTTTCTTTAGAGTGAAAAGTTTTAAAATTTATGACTATAAGGAAACTTCAAGAAGGTCACAGGCCATGAAAACATTATGCATGGATTTCAAAATTTGGGGCATCAAAATAAACTTATATTTTAATTCCAATTTTCCACGGGATTTCTGAAGTACCTTTGTACAACATAGCCGTGCTCTCAAGACCAGTTTAATAAAAGATAAAAACGTAGTCACATACATGTCCTTCACTGTGAAAGGCACAGGATTAACAGGAATAGACACTAAGGACGAGCGGGGAGGACGCAGGACTGGACTTTTCAGAGCTGTTGGTACTCGGGCCTAGTTAGATAGGGGAAAGCCTATGTAACACACAGAGGTGTGAAGCAACGGTCAATCTGGCAAACAGGGTAAGGTGGCTGCAGTTTAGTGCCCAAGAAGACGCGGCTGGACACGAAGCTGGCAAGGCCGCTGACCGTTCTGGCACACACAGGAATTTGGACTTTATCATACAAAGTAATGAGGAAATAGGACTTACAGCATATGACCAGCTGATTTGGAAAGCTCACTCTGGCAGTACTGTGGCAGAGGCAGAAAGTCTAGAGCAGCATGGTCCAATGGGACTTTGACGGGAACATTCTATAACCTGTGCTGGCCCTTGTGGTCACCGCTAGCTACATGTGGCTCCTAAGCACTGGAAACATGGCCAGTGTAATTGTGAACATAAATTTAAAATTGGACTTAAATTCAAACAGCCACAACTAGCTAGTAACTGCTGTACTAGGCCGTCAGCTCTAGAGATAACCACTTAGGAGGCTGCTACAGCTGAGGTGCCTGGACAGGACACAAAGGTGATTCAGTGGCTACTTACGTGGCAGCCTGCAAAGAGGAGTGGATGTAAAGTTGTGAGGAAAGCAATCAAGACTGACTTTAAATGCCACTCGGAGTGTCTGACAAGGGACAGGCTGCCTCCAATTTTGAACACACTCAAGGGTGTGACAGTTACTTAAGTAGGAAAATTTAATAGGAAGTTAAGCTCGGGAGAGAGAAGCAATGAGGCACGCAGTGAGATGAGCTAGGGATGAACAGAATTAGAAGACACCAGGCAGAATCGCAGCAACTACCAACACAAAGGAAGGTGCAAAACCAGAGTGCACGAAGGAGCCGTGGCAAGAACAGTCAGAAACGCAGAATGGTGCCAGAAATCCGCTGGAAGGACGATGTCACAACAGAAGCATGACCAAATGTCAGCGCTTCTGAGAGGTCACACAAGGTGAGAACTGAACCCCGTTCTGGATCTGGCCAATTAGGAGGTCCCTGGTGATCTGCCAGAGTAGTTTTGGTAGTGGAGGCTGACAGAAACTGCTTGAAGAATGGGGACAGGGAGAGCGAAGAGGAAGCAAAGTGCAAGCCAGAGACTACTTAGGCAAGTTTCATTGCCATGCCATGGCTGAGCTGTGTGCGGAGCAGACTCTAGGAGGGGTGACATTGAGAAGGCTGTTTTTTTTTCGTTTGGGGCTGGGAAAACAGGAGAGAGGTTAGGAATGCCAAAGGGCACAGAATGGAAAGCCACAGAGTACCAGAGGTAGACTGGGTCAAAAGTACAGGGATTTCCTTAAACGCAACAGAAGCTCCCCAGTTCACAGGTGGGAGCCGGAAGCTGCAAATGCTCCTGCAGGCTGGGTCTTCTGAGAGCTGGTTACTTACTGCAGGAGGGGCGTGGTTAGGAAATGAGAGGTGAAATCACCTTACTGAAGGCACACAGCTAAGGCAGGGGTGCACGGCCAAGAACTATCACCGCAGTATCTGTGCGTTAATGACCACGGTATCTTATACCACCGCCCCCTATTTGTATGGCGTGGATTCAAGACTCAGAGTGGAGGTCAAAGCTTTAGGACTGGAGTTATAACTTCAGTATTTGGCCAGGGGACCTGAAGGCCGGTGAAAACAGGGGGGGAAGTGGGATTGTAAAACAGCACGGCGATTCACAGGCTCCAAGGAAAGAGGACCAGGGACAGTGGAGGTCTTTACACCAAGGGTAAGAGGCCGAACAAGACACCCCGGTCCAGAGCGCACACCCCATCTCCCCGCGCAGGATGCAGGAGGGCGGTCAACTCCTCCCGTGGGCCTGGGGAGCAGACCCACCCTGCAAACCCCGGACTCCCCGGTCCCAGGCCCTGTCGTCCCTCACAGACCACAGCTCCGCGGCTGGACTCCGGCAAGCCCAGCGGGATCGAGCCGGGCAGTCCAGGCCGCCGCCGAGGCCGCGGGCGCTGTGGGGGCAGGGCTGCAGCGCGGGCGGGAAGGAGCGCGACGCCGGGCCCGCCCCACCCACTGCGCGCGCCCCGGGCCCGCAGCGCGCCTGCGCAGCCCGGCTGAGCCCGCGGCCTCGGGCACTCCTCTCCCCTCCCCCAGCAAGGCGCTCGCTTGCGCCTGCGCAGTGCGTGTCGCGAGGCTGCGGCAGCCATGCTGAACCCGTACCGTGAGGCGAGTGGGGGGAGAGGGTCGAAGACAGCGGGAAAAGCAGCCGGGGATGTGGAAAGGCAGCAGCTTTAGACAGCTTTGGGTCTCGGGAGCTAGGGCTGGGCCTTAGGGCCCCTTTGGCCCCCTTCGCGATCCCGCAAAAACGTTCGGAAAAGCGGCCCTCGTGGCGGGGGTGGAGGTGAAGGGAGACGGACACGTGACCGCAGCCAGCCAATCGGGGTGGTGCTGACGTGGCCGCGCGGCCGGGACGCGCTCCCCACCCCCACCCACTGGGGGAGGGAGGGGCTGGGGGCGACGCCCCCTCCCCCAACGCTGCTGCGGTTTCCGGGGGGGTTGACACCCCGGATTACGTCCTCCCCCCGTACCAAGCCGCGGGCGACACTGGAGCCCCCCTGGAATGTGGCAGGATCCAGGTGAGAAGGGGCCTGTGGGGAGGCGGGGATAGCAGTAATTGAGGTGCTGAAATCAGGGGTGGGGAGCCTGGGAGGGGGCTTCTTGGGGTGCCAAGGAGAATTCTGAGCGAGCAAGACCTGCCCATCTAGCATTTGACTGGCCCTGGGAGCGGGAAGGGGGGCCGAGCGGGAGAGGGCCACTGATGGGGGAGGGGAATGACCAACCTCGTGCCACATACCAATGGGAGGGCCAAGGGACGGGGGGCGGTGTGTACCCCCCCAGTCCTCCCCTAGGGGTCCAGGCGCCCAGAGCCAGGTGAGGAGGGACCCTCTGGGCGGCTCAGGGAGGGGTGGCTGCAGTTCCTGCCCTTGGAGGGGAATGCTTTTAAAATTGCCTCCCTCGGTGGTGAACTGGGATTGTTCCCAGATGCCAACTCCCTTGTCCCCAAAAAAGAACAAATTCTGGAGGGAGCACTTCTGGGCTTCCTTTGTGTCGGGGTACGAAGCTTGCAGACGGCTCACGGCCTGCTGGAGGGCAGCTTCGAGACGCTCATGGCATGGCGGGGCGTTCACGTGGGCACGGCCTGCGGGGCCTGGTGCAGCAGCCCTGTGTGCCAGGCTGCGGGGGGCTTGGGAGTTTGGGGGGTCTGCTTGTGGTGGCCACCAGGCCCACGCTGGGTGTGGGCAGGGGGCGAGGAGGCTGGTCTGGCCCTGGAATGCGTTCAGGCTCGCCAGGATTCGGGTTTCTCCGGGTCCCCTCCCCCAGCCCCGCACAGTTCTCCCCTTGTGTCCTGCGGGGGAGGGAGCGGAAAGCAGGGAAGAGTTGCTTTTCCAAATGACTGAGTGTCGGCCGCCTCCCCTGTGACTCACGCAGGGGAAGGGAGGCCCGGGAGGGAGCCGGGCGCCGTGATTTTCCGGAAAGCAGGAAAAGGAGCGAGAGTGATGTCTGGCTGCCCTTTCCCTGGCCGGGGCTCTGTTTGCTCAGCCTGCGGAGGTTTTCTGGCCGGGCCGGGCCCCCTGGTGGGCCGCGGGTCGGACCTGCCCAGCGCCGGGGAGGCAGGCCGCCTGGGGGAGGGGAGAGGCCGGCAAAGTTGCTGTGTCATCGGCCTCCCGGGCGCGGCCGCCTGTGCAGCGCGGCCCGGGCCTGCTCCCCTGCCCGGCGGGGAAGGGGCTCGGCCGGCCCCGGCGCGTCCCTCGCGCGGGCGGTTTTAGTCGTGTGCTCGAGAAGACGGCGGCCGGCAGCCATGTTAGGTGCAGTGGACGAGGTTCGGGCCCCAGGCTCCTGCGAACGAGGGAAGGTGGCGTGGCTGGAGCTCCCGAATCTAGGCTGAGCCCCTCCCTGGGAAACAAGAGTTTTTCTGAGATGTGTTCATCGACAGTAACTCCTTTCCCAGGGAGGCACACAAGGAGTCTGGAAGGAGACCCGGGCGGACGCAGCCCAGCACTGTGGTGGAGGCCGTGCATCCCTTTGCTGTGTCTGGCCGGTAGAGGCCTTAGGCGGCCTGACCTTGGGCTCTAGTTCCTTATTCATACAGTCGGCTGCCCTGTTCAGATAACCAAATCCAGAGGACTTCATAGTGAGTTGGGGGATGGGGCCAAGCAGCTCCCAAAATGGCTCCTGCCCCTCCTCGGAGGCGGACGGCCCGGGGGGAGGGGAGGAGGGGGAGGGCTCGCCGCAGCCGCCGCCTCCTCCGCTCGCCCTCCTCCCCGGCGCTGACCGACGGACGAGCCGCTCCGTGGGGAGGACTCCGGACCCGTGGGGGATGGGGGCCCTAGGAAGGCGGCGCGGAGGGGGCGGGGAGCCCGCGGCGAGGTCCGAGCTCTCCTCCAGGGAGAGGCCGCTTCCCGACTCGCCCCTGGGGTTAGGACTTGTTTTTCCCTACCCTGAGCCAGACCCCGGCACGGAGTTTGGGGAGGTGGGTTCCTTTGTGTAGGGCAGGTGGGTGCGGTGCAGATTCTGCTGCCCCTGAAGGCCCCAGGGTTTGTGGAGCCGGCGACCCGAGCCTGGGCAGGGATCGGCGAGGTGGGGCGTGCAGGTGCTGGGGTATCCCTGCTCGGGGCCTGCTCAAGCTTCGGGAGGTAAGAGGTGAGGGGGCTTTGGCGTTGCTGTTTTGCCTGTTGGGCCTGGGAGAAGGACGGGAGGATTTTGAGACTTGGAGGAATCTGTATTGTAGGCCGTGGGGGAACGTTCCCGCTCAGCTGTTCGCCAAACAAGAGCAGGCCGCGGCCTCTAAGATGGCGTCTTTCTCGTTTCAGACTTCCCTGCGGCGGCCGCCCCGCCGAGAACAACAGCCCGACGGCCGGCGACGCCCACGCGGCCCCGCCCGTGTCCTGCGGCTCGGCCAGCGGAGCAGCTACCGGTGCCGCGACCCGCGCGGGCCCCGCGGTGGCCATTCGCTCCGTGCATGCAAGACTGGAAGGGAAGGCGGGGAGAGGGTGCCGGAGCCTCGGGGGAGATGGCCTCCGCGCCCCTCGCAGCCGCCCTCCTCGCCGGGAACCGCGGGGCCGCAGCGCAGCCATTGGCCCGGAGACATGGCGGCCGCTGCCCTGTGGCTCCCTGCGGCACTCGCCCGCCCGGGACGGACGCGCTGGAAAGCGGGCCTATGACGTCATCGCGCCGCCCGGCCAATAGGAGACGCTCCCGCGGAGACGTGTCCCGCCCCCTCCGGCCTGGCTGCTGCACGCGCGTGAGCGAGCGGGAGCGCGCGGAGGGGGCGGGGGAAGGCTGGGGCAGGGTGGCGCGCATGAGCGGCGAAGCTCCGCCCCCCCGCCTATATATAAAGGGCCGGCGCGGGGCTCGGCGGCGCCATTTCGCGCTGGAGTGGAGCAGTCTCTAGAACGAGCTGGGGGATTCTGCCTTCCGAAACAGCCTTCGAGTCGTCGGGGGCCGCCATTACAATCCACGTCCATCCACTTGGAAATGGCCTTCCTCTCGGCTTATGACCGGTCCCGGCGGACAGTAAAGACCCCATAGAAGCCCCGGGGGCTCCCCTTTTTCGAGCCCCGCCCAATCCTCGGAGTCTGTCCACCCCTCTACTCCGCCCTCAAGAGGATTTCAAAGATGGAGGCGGCGGCTCTCTAAAGCACTTTTCCTGCTCATCCGCCTCCATCCGAGGTCGAAACGGGACTTCGTCCGTTCCGGGCGACCCCGGCTGCAAGAGGGAACCCCTGCAAACCGGCCGCGGGCTGTATTGGCGACTGTGTCTGGGATCGGGGATCGGCTTCACGTTTGAAGAGTCCTTCCCCCCTCTGCTCGCCCGCCTGAGCCGAGGCCGCCGCCATTTTCTTGCTGTCTGCCGTCTGCGAGTCGCGCCAAGCTGCCGGAGCTTTCCGAGAGGTAGCGGAGGGGGCTGCCCGGGTGCCCGCTCGGCCGCGGGGTCGCGCCTGGAGGGCCGACGGCAGCGGCCTCCCCCCCACTCCCCGGGTTATGCCGGGCCGGGCGGGGAGGGGAACCGAGGCCACCCGGACTTTCGGCTGAGGGCAGCGCCGGGTCCCCGTGCTCAAGATGCTGCAGAACGTGACTCCCCACGGCAAGTAGGTGTCCGCGCGCCGCGGGTGGGCCGGGGACGTTGGCGGCGGGTGGACGGCGGTTTGGCGCTGCGTGTGGGGGAGTGCAGGTTGTCGCTGGCGCCTGCCGGGCCTGGGCCGTCGGGGTGCGAGGGCTGGCATGCAGTTTCAAGCGGGCGGTGGGTCTGGTGCCCAGCAACGGCCTGTCAGTTTTTGGGAGAAGCTCAAGGCTACTTCCAGTGCCGCGTAGGGTTGCCATGGTGATAGCTTCAGGAATTGGCAAGGGGGCTTCTCAGAATGGGGTAAAGGGGTCACTAACCCGCCCCTGGGTTCCCAGCGTCTGGGTTGTGTCCTGAAGTTCCGGTCTGGCTCGAGTGTCTGCGTGGGGGTGCTTGGGGGGAGTTCGTTAAGTTTCATTCAGGGCAGGAGGTGGAGCTAGGGTTCCCCTAGCTTTGCGGATGTAAACAGTGAAGTCTTGAGTGTAATGTTGTGGGTCTCCAGTGATGGGAAGCACCTGGTCCAGAGAAGCACCCAAGGGACTACAAATGATTGTTGGTGCTAGGCGTTGGTGGAGTTGGATTTGCAGTGAGGCAGTTGGGGGCTGTCACACAGCGAGGCGGGCTCACTGACCTTGACTGCTGGGCGAGTGTTAAGGAGGGTCCGGGTGGGAAGCTGATGAGGCTGTTGCTCTTGGTGTCTGGTGTGATGATTGTGGTGGACTTGAAAGGCCATTTCCCAATGTGGAGTTCACTATTCCGTTTGTGTAGCACACAGGAGTTTTTGTGAACTCTTGGCAGTCTCATCATTTTATGATGCGATTTTTCTCCCTAAGTTATTGTTCCTCTTTTTACCAGCCAGCTTCCCAGAGACTTGCCACCATGGCAACCACCAAACCCCTAGCGATGAGGAAGCTTTGGGACTCCACCCCTTTTTTGCTTAAGCCCCATCCCCATAGGGCTACAGTTTTCAGATGTTAAGCTGTCTTGGGGCCTCAGTTGCATAAGGCTAACCCCTTCCAAGGGTCAAATCCTGAAATAGTCAGGCAAATAGTACGGATTTTGCTTCTTCGTGTGTGTCTGTACAGGCGCGGACTACATGCCTGTGAAATTATTGCATCTAATTTTGTTTCCCATCCTTACAGGCTTCCAGGGGAAGGGAATGCAGGGTTACTGGGGCTCGGCCCAGAGGCAGCGGCGCCAGGGAAAAGAATTCGCAAGCCCTCCTTGTTGTATGAGGGATTTGAGAGCCCCACGATGGCTTCAGTGCCAGCTTTGCAACTGACCCCTGCCAACCCGCCACCCCCAGAAGTATCCAATCCTAAAAAGCCAGGACGAGTTACCAATCAGCTTCAATACCTGCACAAGGTGGTGATGAAGGCTCTATGGAAACATCAGTTTGCCTGGCCATTTCGGCAGCCTGTGGATGCTGTCAAATTGGGTCTACCGGTGAGTAGAGACATGGGATTATGGGGGGGCAGGGTAATGAGCAAGAATGTGTGTGAGTGGGGGGTGGACTGCACAGAGTAGGTGCTGCGGCCCCTAGGGAATGGAGTCCCCATTTCACCCCCTGTAGGGCAGGTAGCCGCCACCAGAGCTTTGGATTCTTGGCCCTTTGTGATTGCTCCAGCCGCTTGCTCTCTCTTATCTTGGCATCTCTTATTGTTCCCTCCATGTGTCCTTCCTTAACTTTTGTGCCCTGGCTCCATTTTACAGATTCCCACCCCAGGTTGGGAGAGGACCACGGTGGCCAAAATTCTTAGCTTCTTCCTTTCCCTCATGCAGTCCATGGATAGCCAACCCCAGAGGTAATGTCACAGGATGGGAAGTTTGCAGAGAGGGAGGGAGGTGGGTGGTAGAGAAAAGCAGTAGGGTCCTCCCAATGGGTGTTAAGACTGCTTTTTCATTTGTTCACTCCTGTCCCTTAGTTTAGTCGGGGCCGCAGATTAGGAGCTATTAATTTGTTTAGGGTGTATGTGCGTGTGTGTGAGAGAGTGAGAGTTGTTTGGTAGTTTGGCTACGGAAGTAAGCGGGGGTTTGAGGGGTTTTTTTATGGCACTGATTTTAGCTTTTTGTTTAGGACTATCACAAAATCATAAAACAACCTATGGACATGGGTACTATTAAGAGGAGACTTGAAAACAATTACTACTGGGCTGCCTCAGAGTGTATGCAGGATTTCAATACTATGTTCACCAACTGTTACATTTACAACAAGGTGAGTTCGTTTAGATGATACTGTTGTGAAAGGTATTGCAAAGTGATCAGGGCCTAAATTTCTGCAATCTACATGGTACTGCTGAACGGTGATGTGTCTGCAGAGATCCTACATGCAAAGGTTAATTAACTGAACACATGTTATACCTGGAAATGGTGGTCTTGTTTCTCAGAAAACTCCAGGGACCAAAATAGAACAAAATCTCTGTTCCTATCTGTCATTTCCTTTGTTTCTGAACTTTAAGGAAACCATGCGAGGCTTGTTGCATTTTGAAATAGTTGAGAAAATTAATGTTACTGACCTAGTGTAGGTAATTCTCAGCTCTTGATGCTGAAGAGATTGGTGGTCTGGGGATAGGAATTCCTCAGTGTGTCTTCAGGTTTTTTAACCTTTTGTGTGTTGTGTTTTTTAGCCCACTGATGATATTGTTTTGATGGCACAAACGCTGGAAAAGATCTTCCTACAGAAAGTGGCGTCAATGCCACAGGAAGAACAAGAGCTTGTGGTGACCATTCCTAAGAACAGCCACAAAAAGGGGGCCAAGTTAGCAGGTAAGGAAGAGTGGGAGTTTTGCAAATGGGAATTTCAAACTAAAAATTACCCTCACTCACTCCACCCCCCTTTTTTTTCCAGCGCTCCAAGGCAATATCACCACTGCTCATCAGGTTCCTGCAGTCTCTTCTGTGTCTCACACAGCCCTGTATACTCCACCACCAGAGATCCCCACCACTGTCCTCAATATTCCCCATCCATCCGTCATCTCTTCTCCCCTTCTCAAGTCCCTGCACTCTGCTGGCCCTCCACTCCTTGCTGTCTCTGCAGCTCCGCCAGCCCAGCCTCTTGCCAAGGTATGGGTATGAAAATGCTCTGGGAATGGGGAAGTTTTGAGTGAAGTGGACCTGAGGTAATAGGCATGTATTGGTTTTTCTCTACAGAAGAAAGGGGTTAAGCGGAAAGCAGATACAACCACTCCTACTCCTACAGCCATCCTGGCTCCTGGTTCTCCAGCTAGCCCTCCTGGGGGTCTTGAACCTAAGGCAGCAAGGCTTCCCCCTATGCGCAGAGAGAGTGGTCGCCCCATCAAGCCACCCCGCAAAGATCTGCCTGACTCTCAGCAACAGCACCAGAGTTCTAAAAAAGGAAAGCTCTCGGAACAGTTGAAACATTGCAATGGCATTTTGAAGGAATTGCTCTCTAAGAAGCATGCTGCCTATGCCTGGCCTTTCTATAAACCAGTGGACGCTTCTGCTCTGGGCCTGCATGACTACCATGACATCATTAAGCACCCCATGGACCTCAGCACTGTCAAGGTACCCACTGCATGGGGCAGATGGGATGCTCAGGCAGTGTGATCAGAGCCTAGGGACTAGAGCAATTCAGTCACACTTCATTAGGGGCACAGTGCAGTCTGAATCTTGCTGTTTTATGAAATAGTAGGAAGGGAACCGGTCAAGTACTTGATGAAAGTGCGTATTTCCTGGAGTTTGCAACACCAAGGATGGGTTTTGTCTTCAGAACAACACAACTCATCTACAATTAAGTTGTATTTGTTTGGAAGCATCTCAGTTGGGGAAAAGGGTGGAAAGGTAAACTGAGACCTCCTCCCTTCCCCTACACTTGATTTTCTTTTCTAGACGTAAATGTTTCTGCAGTCCACTCATTGCTTTGACTTGAAACTTGAACTCCAGGGCACAGGTGCTTAAAGTGATCTCCACTGTGCTCTCAAGAAGAGGGCTGCTCTGGTGGTGTCTGGGGTTGGCAGGGAAAGGTGAGTCTGCCTGTGCAGCTTCTGATGCTGCCTCCTTCTGCAGCGGAAGATGGAGAATCGCGATTACCGAGACGCACAGGAGTTTGCTGCTGATGTGCGGCTTATGTTCTCCAACTGCTATAAGTACAATCCTCCAGACCATGATGTTGTAGCCATGGCACGAAAACTGCAGGTGAGTGAATGAGGATTTGGAGTCTGAAGTGTAAGTGGGTATGGGAGAGATTATTCCAAATCCTCATAACCTCCACATGGAACTTTCTACCCTGTTTTTAACTTGCATGAATGGGTATAGCCTGGCAGGGTGTCGGCATAGTTTCAAGTCTGCTTCTGTTTCCAGGATGTGTTTGAGTTCCGTTATGCTAAGATGCCAGATGAGCCACTAGAACCAGGGCCCTTACCCATCTCCACTGCCTTGCCCCCTGGCCTGGTCAAATCGTCTTCAGAATCCTCCAGTGAAGAAAGCAGCAGTGATAGTTCTTCTGAGGAAGAGGAGGAAGACGAAGATGAGGAGGAAGAAGAAGAGAGTGAAAGCTCTGACTCGGAGGAAGAAAGGGCACACCGCTTGGCAGAGCTACAGGAACAGGTATTATGTCACCCTTCAGTCTTTACTGGGTAAGAGGTTTATGTCCGACCTTTGCTCGGAGTTTTTTTTTTCTCTGATTCATTCTTTATTGTTTATGTCCTAATTCATGTCTGATTGTTCTTCAGCTTCGGGCGGTTCATGAACAGCTTGCTGCCCTGTCCCAGGGCCCAATATCTAAGCCCAAGCGGAAGAGAGAGAAAAAAGAGAAAAAGAAGAAACGCAAGACAGAGAAACATCGGGGCCGGACTGCAATTGATGAGGATGACAAAGGACCCAGGGCACCCCGGCCACCTCAGCCCAAGAAATCAAAGAAAGCGAGTGGAAGTGGCAGTGCTGCTGCTCTGGGCCCCCCTGGCTTTGGACCTTCTGGAGGAAGTGGCACCAAGTGAGTTCTTCACTACAGGACGGGAAGGAGAATCTAGTTCTAGTTTTCAGAGTGTGTCCACGTGGGGTCAGTGGATTTTATGCAGATGGTGGTAAAAGCAGGCTTTGCAACCACTCGATTGCCAGCTCTTACACTGTGAGGTGAAAGTATGTACACAAATTAACATAGCTGTGGTGTAGTGAAACTTTCAGAAGAAAAAGTAGTAATGGCTGTACTTGTTGTCTGGGTCAGTTTGCTGCTGCTCTAAACATAAACAGAAGTTAGACTTTGTGTGTTAGTACTGCATTGAGGAACAAAAAAAGAACCATTCATTCTAGCATATCCTGGTGTTCAGAACCCAAAGTAAATATAAGCTGATAGGCCTGCAAGGATCCAGTAAAATGTTCTGCCTTCCTAATTACAGTAACCCATCTGACTCAACCATTGGCCTTAGTGCGAAACTCACCACCCCCATAGGCAAGAGAGGATTGTTGGTGAACGGTTGGCATGTGTTGAAAGAATGTTCCTTCTCCACTTGACCACTTTACATTGCCTGCAGGCTCCCCAAAAAGACCACAAAGACAGCCCCGCCTACCCTGCCCACGGGTTACGATTCAGAGGAGGAAGAGGAGAGCAGACCCATGAGCTATGACGAGAAGCGACAGTTGAGCCTGGACATCAATAAGTTACCTGGGGAGAAACTGGGTCGAGTTGTACATATAATCCAAGCCAGGGAACCATCTTTACGGGACTCAAACCCAGAAGAGATAGAGATTGATTTTGAAACGCTCAAGCCATCCACACTGAGAGAGCTTGAGCGTTACGTGCTTTCCTGCTTGCGAAAGAAACCTCGGAAACCCTACAGTAAGTAAACTGAGAGCCAGCCCCGTGCTCAGTGTGGTCTGAGGAGATAGTTTGCAAAGGGGGTGGTGCTTAATCCACTAGGAGTGGCCAGCTGCAGGCCTAGGCGTGCATTGGCTGCTTCTAGGTGTGTGTGTTGTTGAAAGGGGTCTGACAACCCGGGGAATGACACTGAGGTGCTTAACAGTGTTTGAACTGAATCCTGCTAAATTTATTTTTCTAGCCATTAAGAAACCTGTGGGAAAGACAAAGGAAGAATTGGCTTTGGAGAAGAAGCGAGAACTAGAAAAGCGGTTACAAGATGTCAGTGGGCAGCTAAATTCCACCAAAAAACCCCCCAAGAAAGGTGAGTGTTTGAAGTTGCTGCTGATTCTGACTGGGCTCTGCTCCTGCCTGTTATCACATGTTTTGCCTGTGTCTTTGTACTGCAGTGAGTGAGAAGACAGAGGCATCCTCTGCACAGCAAGTGGCCGTGTCACGGCTCAGCGCTTCCAGCTCCAGTTCGGATTCCAGCTCCTCCTCTTCATCTTCCTCCTCTTCAGACACCAGTGATTCAGACTCAGGCTAAGGGGTCAGGCCAGATGGGGCAGGAAGGCTCCGCAGGACCGGACCCCTAACCCACCCTGCCCCACACCTTCCCCCTTGCTGTGACACTTCTTCATCTCACCTTCCCTCCCCCCTCTGTAGGAGAGCTGGCTCTGCAGGGGGAAGGGACACAGGGACACAGACTGAAGGAGGAACATGGACAATATACTCCTAAATTCCCAGCCCCATTGGGTGTGACCTTTTGGGCAAAGAGCCCCCCTGTTCAGAATTACTGGGATGGGGCAGGGATACAGGGTGGGAGTGGGCCAAGGCCCTGTTAGGCCCTGTTCACTTCTAAGGGCCCTGTTTTGAGGTTGTTTGTTCTAATTTATTTTAAGCTACGTAAGGCTGAGGGGTTGTGGTCATGAGTCCCCTCAGCCTCCATGGGGAGGGAAGAAGGGGGAGCGCTTTTTTTACGTTGACTTTTTTTTTTCTACTGTTTTCCCTTTTTCCTTCCATACCATTTGGGGCCCTGGGAGTTAAAGTCATCTCCCCATATGGCCCCCTGGACTTTTGTCTGTTGGTTCTAACTTGTAAATAAAGAAAATATTATTGAAATTTCGAGTTCCATTAGTAAGTTTTCATGGTGTTTCTGAAGGAACATAAGAATTGTTTTGAGCCTGTTTTTAGTTTTGGGCTAAGAAAAATCAAGTGTTCCAAAAGTTCTAAAACTAGTTTGAAGTGGTTCTTAGGTTCCTGTGGACTGGGTTTATGAAGTGATTCAAACACAAAATAGCAAGTCAGGATAGCCACAGTGGTGGGGGTATGTGCCACGCAACACTTGTAACACAGATGGCCTTGTTTGGATAAACATTACTGCCTTAAAACTGCACAGTGCAGGGCCCAGCATGATAGGTCCTCACCTTGCACGCGCCAGGATCTCATGGACACGAGTTCTAATCCTGGCAGCCCCGCTTCCTATCCAGCTCCCTGCTTGGGACCCTGCACTTGTGTTGGAGACCTAAAACAGCTCCTGGCTTTGGATTGGCTCAGCACCAGCCGTTGCAGTCAGTTGGGGAGTGAACCATCAGGCAGAAGATCTTCCTCTCTGTCTCTTCTCTCTGCGTATCTGACTTTCCAATAGAAATTTAAAATCTTTAAAAAAGATAGTATTGATCACAGAACCGTCACAGCAGCAGCACCTACCTTGCTAAAAGCAAGAAACGGGATTTGTGCTTCAGGTAGCTGAGGTGCATGGGGTCTGGAATTGAGGGCTTTACTACAGAAGGAAGGACCAGCATCTCTGTAAGGGACCACAGCAGTTTCGTGATGAAGTAATACCTCCTGCTGTCCCGAATCCTGAGTTGAAACACCTGGGTGCTTGAAGCTCGGGAACTGGTGATACAGAATGGGTCTGAATCATTTGTTGGGTGTACCTGAAGTAATAAATGAGGGTTTTGGTTATCTTGGGATGTTGTATCGTTCTGACAAAAATAAAACGTTTGAGAAGTAATGGAGCTTTGCTAGGGGGTCTTTGGGGGTGTAGGTCTAAAGAACGAGATGGCTAAGCTGGGCTGGTTTTGGGAGGCGGAATCCAGCAAACAGGTGGCATTCTGCTTAGGTGTGTGCACGCACATCACAGTGGGGAAAAATATTCAAAAGCAGTGTTCGTGAAGTTTAACCCAGACACCAATAACAAAGGTTCTGGTTTTTAAACGTTGGCTGGGTCAGGATGGCCCCAGACTGGTAGTTTTCAGTTGACTACATAAGTTTTGGTTATCTCCAGTCCATCCTGTTTCCTGTTAGGCATCATAATGGTTTCCAGATACTTTGTGGTATGTGTATTGTGGCACTAGGAGGGCCAGTGTGGGCCCCCCATGCTCCTCACAGTTTACTAGAGTTGTTTGCTGCCAGTTTTTTTTCCCCCTTTAAGCTATTCCTCTGAAGTATTTCCTCTGAAGTAGTGTTGGCAAGGCAAGGCTAGGGACTGTTCTGTTCCTTCAAACACTGCCTAGCCAGGGTGTGGGGCTGAAGCTGGGACCATAAGGCTTTGTTTTCATGGACTTCAGACATGGAGGCATGACTAGGTCTTTATCAGTGGAACCCTTGTCCCCAGCCCTGCCATCCTGGCTCTGGGAGTCTCAGACTACTTTATTGGAATTGTTTCCATGAGGAACTCCCAGGATAGGACATCGCCCTCAGAGGCAAGCACAGTAACCAGGTAATTCAGAGAAGGAATGTTTGGGAGAACCAGGAAAAGAAAGAAGATGCTTACGGTGGAACTCTGTTAACATCTTAAATCTTACTAGCTTGGAACATGATGACAGCTTTAAGTTGTATTTCCAGTAGCAGAATACCTAGAAGACAGTTGCAGTGGGCTTTGCAGTGCAGACATTCAAATATTAAAATAAGTAATGTTTGTATCAGGAGGAGGGGGGTTGAATATTGCCAGTAGAAAAGGCAACTGGCAGCCTACTAGTCTGCTTCACAGGTGAGGTGAGGCACTCGCCTGTGCAGGAGGTGTGATTTGAGCCCAGGAAATCAGAGGCTCAGATACCTGCTACACCAGACAGTGCTGTGGGCTGGGTAGGAGCTGGAAAACAAACCAGGCAGAATCATGGGAATGGTGGTTTGTTGAGGAAGCAATTTGTCCTAGCACAAGTGAGGATGGTAGTTTATTAGTAGAGAGGCCACCAAATAGATGAAGGGATTCAAATCTAGCACTTAGCCTTTGTAGCTTAAAGTGTGTGTGTACTCTACATGCAATATGTAAAGGATTCCTGGCAGAACTTTGGAGGTGGAGGGTTCACAGTTGACCTTTAGTGGCAGGTTTGAATGGAATGCGTATGGATCAAAAGTGCTGAGACACTGGTGTACTACCACAAAGTTGCCCACAATCAGTGGGTCATCTAGCCTGCAACTTCATCCAGACTCTTATCATTTCTCTGCTCTTTCAAGTGCTGTTCCCATCCCTTCCTGTTGAGAAGTGAACCTGATTTGCCATGGTGATACGGGCCACCATTAACTCTGCACTCTGGTGCCCGGTGTTCTCCATCGCTGTCTTTGATCTTGCAGAGCCGTGCCATGATAACCAGTTACCTGGATATGGAATGGGCAAAAAGCTGAGGACAGGAGAGAATGGGGGACAGCCCAGAATGAAATGCAGTGCAGAAAGTTCTGTGAGTGGACAGCAGCTGCAGTGTCACCAGGAAGCTGAGAAAAAGAGAAAGCCAGGGCAAAGCCCTTGTACTACCAGGCACTTTGATGGATGTCTTCCATGGTGAACTCTTTACATACTGTTACATGTGTATTACTCCTTTTCAGAGCTGAGGCAATTAATGTGCACAAGATCTTGGAGCTAGTGGGACAAGGATGTGGCTGAGTTCAAAGCTACTTATTTGAAAGGCAGGGTTCTGGAAAGAGAGGGGAGAGAGATCTTCCATCTGCTGGTTCACTCCTCAGGTGGCTGCAACAGACAGGGCTGGGTCAGGCGGAAGCCAGGAGCCTGGAGCTCCAGCCAGCTCTCGCCTGCTTTTCCAGGTGCATTTGTGGGGAGTTGGATTGAAAGTGGAGCAACTAGGATGCAAACTGCCCCTTTGGAGATAATAATATTGAAGGTAGCACCTCAGGGTTTCTGTTCTACCCCAAAAGTTTCTGGTTATGCCCTGGGCATGAAACAGAAAAGGGATTTAGAAGTGAATGAAAAATAGATGCTGTTGTATGTGTTTCAAAATGAAACCAGGAATACGAAGACAGAAGAAATGGAGCAAGCTGTTTATAAGCGTAGGTGAGGAAGGCCCCAGTAATGATGTGGCACAAGGGCAAGTTGCCAACTCATAGTTAGCGTTCTTCCTAACCATACCTTCAGGCCAAGCTTAGACGTTGGGTGGGGCTTCTGTGAAGGAGGAGTCCTGTGGGAACCAGTTTACTCCAGAGGGACAGGGAGAGGAAACCAGGGTGGGAGGAACAGATGTGCCTTGACTAGAAGAAGGTGAGCCAAGAAACAAAAATTATATTGTGTGCCTTCTTCATTTTTACTGTTTTTATTAATCATGTCTTCTGATTGGAATTGGCCATGAAATCTCTAATGTGGGGAAAGATGTTATCTTATTCTTGATGCTTCTAATGTTATAGTGACTTAAGGCCACAGAACATTTTTTTTCAAAGGGTAAAACTGAAAAAAAGCAATTGTAGTCCCCCAACATAAAACAAATTTTATGCTTTGAACCCACAGATGAGAAAGTTGTATGTACTAATAACTAATGGAGCACAAAGGTATTTATTTTTATTTTAATTAAAAGCAATATATACATTACAGAGCTGTAATTATTGGTGACATACATCAACTTAGGCGTTCAGAAATCCAGTGATTGGTTGCTTAATTTCATGTTATTTTTAAAGTATGGCATAGCATTATAAACCTGCACATGTTTTCAACAATTAAAATTTCCAAACATACTAGGAAAAAAAAAAGCTGGTTAAGGTACAAAGAAAACTTAGATACTCTATTTAACTGATTTTGTCATGTTTGTTTCAATTCTGTGTATTCTGAATCCATTTCAAAGGAAGTTGAGGCTCTCATAGGATTTCCCTGATATGATTTCCCAATCAGTATTCATATTTTCCCATTTTTGTCCCAAAAATATTTGTATTTTTTTCTCCTAAAGGTATTTCTGAGGGTCATCCACTTGATTTGCACGTACTCTCTCTCAATCCCTACCCTCACCACCATCCCCACCTTATAATGTCTCCCTCTTGTCCCAGCAAGCACTTGAGACATGACATTATGGTATGAGGTGACTCTGTGCCTCCATCCTCAGCATGCCCAGTGGCAGATGGTAGTCCCACGCCTTCCTTGAGCCCACGGTCATTTATTAGCTGGCATGCAAACAAAGCTTTGGGACAGTAGTTCCTTCTGAAATACACACTTGTGTTCCTTAAGTTTACTGGGAATTAGAAATGAGAATATCACAGGCAGAGGTGCTAGAAAAGGATTTTTTTGCCTGTTTGTCTTATTGATTGCTAATGGGAACTCATTGGTGTTTGTACACTCCATGTGTCTTTGATAACAAATTGTTTCCACTCAGGTCAACAGGAGGCCCTCTGTCTTCCAGTCTTGTCTTGCCTTGCTTTCTGGAACAAGAAGATACTATGCCAGCTTTGTTTTCTCTCTGCCCCACACCTGGAGTCAGAAGAGTAGAGTAGAGCTCCCGGCTTCCTCCTGCCGCTGTCCTGGCCATTGCGGTTATAAGGGGAATGATCCACTAAATGAAAGAGCTCTCTCTGTCAAACAGATAAATCTTCAAAACAAAATCTATTGAATAAGGACTTTAGTGGCTTTTGTGTCTAGAATACATTCCACTATGAACATGTAGCACTGTCTTCTAACATCAGTTCTTTTTACTAGTTATCACACATCATAGAAATTTTAAATTTTTATAAAAACAAAGTATACATCTCAATGGGTCCCCCACAGTAGCCTAGCAGTTAAAGCCCTCACCTTGCATGCACAAGGATCCCATCTGGGCACCGGTTCAGCTCCTGGTGGCTCTGTTTCCCATCCAGATCTCCAAGCGGCCATAAAGGCCAGAGCCAATCCAAAGCCAGGATCCAGGAACTTCTTCCGGGTCTCCCACGCGGGTGCAGGGTCCCAAGGCCTTGGGCCATCCTCCACTGCTTTCCCAGGCCATGAGCAGGGAGCTTGATGGGAAGTGGAGCAGCCAGAATTAGAATTGGCATCTATAGGGGATCCCAGTGCATTTAAGGTGAGGACTTGAGCCACTAGGCTACTGTGCTGGGCCCACTCAGAAATTTTTAACATCTTTATGTTAACCGTGTCACCAAGGAATTTGACAAGGTTTTGATATTTTATTCTTTCCTTAATTCTTTAAATATTTACTAAACAGCTACCATGTTTCATTCAGGTACTATGGCAAGACCCTGATTCTAGGGCAGTTCCGTGAGGGCCCAAGAGTGGAATCAAGGGCACTGGGCACCTACTAGTCTTCAGGAGTGGTGTTAGGATCCAAAGGCGGAGGTTTGCAGGGGACAGATGTGCTGGGGAGTCTGTTCCTTAGGAGACTCAGCTTACACAGAGGTGACGTGACGTCAGAGCACAAATCATCCGTAGCACTGTCCTGAGTCCCTGGGGTGAGAGAGACAGGCAGAGCCTGAGTCCACTTCCGTCCAGGCACAGCCACTCCTCCAGGAGCTGAAAGGAGAAAGGGAAGCCCACGAGGCGCCTCACTCAAGCACGGGCAGCTGACTGGAAGATGCTCAGGTGTCAGAGGAGCCGGAGCTGGGCGGTTCACTTAGCAGAGTTGCTCAGAGACGCCCGGGTGAGTGACACCACATGCGGTGCATAGGGGTTGAGTTGCAGGCGTCAGCGTCATGATCTTGGGCTCCGGGGAGACGCAGTGTGCCTGTAGCTTACAGGAGAAAGAAGAGTGGAGGGAGCTGGGCTGGGAGAAACGTGCAGACCCATCCCCCTTGTCCTGGTTAGGAGTTTATTATGTTCTTTTCTGAGCAAGAAAGTCTGAACACGGGTACGAAGTGAGATCAGTGAGATTGCTTTGGTAACAACGAAACCTAGTTACTTTTTCAACCTCACCCCACCCCATTTCCTGCAGAAGCCGTGACAGAATTTGCATCTCAGAAGGGAGTGACCATCGCCACTCCCACCTTATACACATTTCCTAGCGAGGCTAATGTCTGACCACGCTTGCCCTGCCTCCTCTCTCCACGTGCTGCAGTGGAAAACAACCCAGCATCGTGCAGCCCTACCCAGCCACCCTGCAGCTGGCTTCCGCCTCTGTAAGATGTAGGTAATTATGCTTAACTCACAGAGCAGGTGCTGGGGAGACATGACATGATGATGCGTGGATGGCAGAACAAGGCCTCGTGTTGCCTCAGGTTTGTGACACAAGGCCATAGCAGATGTCACCTCGGAAACCCTCCTCTGGCCTTGGATTTCCTGAAGTGTATCTGACACTGAGGCAGGCGTCCCAGTGTTATGCCCTGGCAGAGGGAAGCGGGAATGCCCTGGGAAGGCAGAGAAGAGGTTCTGCCGAGCTGAGGGAGGGGTACATGGTCTGTGGGTCCTGACAGCCCTGCTCCTGTGGGAGGGTCATCTGCGTGGAGCATCTGCCCCAGGCACTGGAACCGCTAGCAGACTCCCTGCCTGGCCTGGTGCAGAGCAGCCGGGCAGTCACTTTGTAAGCACCATACTGTTAAGGGCTTCAGCTTGCTTGGTCACCTAGCTGGGCAGAGGCAGAACACAGAAGACATTCCTCCAAGGTATCCACACACACAACAACTGGATTTAAAACCATCCTCATGGCATGGGTAGGGAGCAGGTTTTGAATCAGATTAAAAACCATTTAAAGAAATTTGCTATTTCTTGCATGATTTTATCGACCTTGCCTACCAAGACAGTACACCCACAACACATGAATACCTTTTTCCACAGACCCAGCACATCAGATGTGTGCAGTAAGCAGACAGTGTTATTTCAACCAGCTGTGGAGCCGTGGGAGCAGGCTGCATTGGAGGCCAACGAAATGGAATTAAATAGAACGCTGAACGTCTTTCAACGCCTCTTATGTCCCAGGCAGTATGACAGGCGTTGGAAACATAAGACATAGAATTGACTTGCCCTAGAGGGGCAACATCAGCAGAGTAAGGCATGCACATGATTAACCCTGACACCCGGCAGAAGGCAGAATATGCTGTAGGGAGAGAGTGGAACAAGGTTGGGCTTTGGGTTGGCAAGGCTTCTCTGAAGAAGTGGTGTTTGGGCCACAGCTGGGGAGGGACAGGGAGTGTTCTGATTGGTTAGCAGCAGGCTGTCTGGCACAGAGAACAGGGGGACAGTTTGTGAAGGAACTTCACCCTGTAGACATGAAGCACTTATGGAAATAGAAAAATACACTGCAGGCTTCCAGGCAGAAAATGAAACCAACAGGTGAGGGCAGTGCAGTGGATTAAGCTGCTGGCAGTGCTGACATCCCTTATCTGACTGCCAGTTCAAGTCCCAGTTACTGCGCCACTGATCCATTCCCTGCAAATGAGCACGTAGGAAGGGATGATGACTGAAGTATTGAGTTTCTGCGACCCACCTGGGAGGCCTGGACAAAGTTCCCGGCTGTTGTGGTGTTTTGGTGAGCCAGCAGATGGAAGGTTTCTCTTGCTTTGCTTTTCCCTCTTGCTCTGCCTTTCAGGATAAATAGGTTACATCCAAGTCTCACGACTGAATATCCGCTGGCTTACCAATCTCACTGAAGTGAAGAGACAGAGAAGAACCTTGAAGATTCACACAGGAAGATCGATGCAGTGACACAGTGTGCTAATCCTCTGCCTGAGGTGCTGGCATTGCATATGGGCGCAGTTCAAGTCCTGGGTGCTTTGCTTCCTAATCCAGCTCCTTGCTTGCAGCTTGAGAAAACACAAAGAATGACTCAAGTACTTGGGCCCTGAATCCCTGTGGGAGACCTGCAAGAAGCTCCTGGCTCCTAGCTGGCTTTGGATCAGCTCAGCTCTGGCCATTGCAGCCATTTAAGGAATAAACTAACAGATAAAAAATCTGTATGTGTGTGTGTGTGTCTGGCTGTAACTCTTATTTGCAAGTTAAATGAATACATCTTTAAATAATAAAAGATATTTTAAAAATTTTGATGAGAGTAGTTTCCCTTTGCATTTTATGTCCATGTAAACTACCAAAAAAATGAAAATAAAATGAATGCATGTCCACCTTGTACCAAAGCTAACAAGCTTGATTCAGGGGCTTCAGAAGCACGTGCCTCACTAAAATAAGACAAAGACCCCAAGAGAGTTGTTGCTGGAGCCAAGAAGCAGAGGAACCAACACAGAACAGGTGAATCCTGACAAGGATGGCGGAAAGGCCTTCCCCGGATGACGGCGTGTCACTGAGGGAGACAGGAGGCTCTGTCTGGTTTCATCTGATGATAAAATTGATAAAAACACCTGTTGTGTCTGTTTGCACTGTGAGGACATCTATGATTCACTAATGATAGATATAAAAAAAAAAAAAAACAAAGAGAAAGAGGCAGGGTCAAATTACCATCCATTCGTATTAACCCTGAGTGTAATGGCTTAAACGTATCAATCAAATGTCATAGAATAGTAGACTGGATTAAAAAACAAAACCCATTTATTTGTTGCCTACAGAAGACATATCTCACCAACACAGATAAATGGAAACTGTATGTCATGGATTTTGATGATTTATTTTAATTTAGTTTCTTCTCTGCAGAACGCTTTCTTCCACATTAAATTCACTGACTCATAGATCATTTTCTTCAAGAAGGTTCTTGAATTTCTTTTTCATTTCTTCAGTGACACATTAGTCATTCAATAGCATGTTATTTAACTTGATGGCATTCTTGTCTTTTCTTCCTGTTGTTGATTTTGTATTGTGGCTTTTTATCTAAAAGGATGCATAGTAACTGTGTAATGGAGTCCATCATATCCATACGTGAGGCTACAATGCACTATTATGCATCTCTACTTCCAGATCAGAGATGGACTCCCAATGAAGCTGTTGAACATATCTTGACAATAGGATTCTGGGCTCTGCCTTGTCCATGTCCACAATGATGGACACATGACTGAAGAGCTATACTATAGTGCTAATTTAGGGGAACTAAGTAGATGGGGGAGGGTACTTGGGGAGAGGGTAAGGGAAATCCCAGGGCCTGTGGAACTGTATCATAAAATGATAAGAATAACAAAATAAATAAATTTTTAGAATGCTTGACCTAAAGGCATGCCATTTATACGCTAGTAACAGTATCAGTGCTGACCTCCAAGTGGGCAGGATGTCCTCAGAGAGTGGAGAAAAGCCCAGTCCCCCTCCCCCACTGTAGGAAGTGCAGGCAGAGCCTAAAGCTGAATCCCAAGATGGAACGATGCCAAGCTCAGAGAAGCAAGTCAGTGCCAGCACAATCCTTGAAACAGCTTCAGGGTTTCGCCTCTGGGGGCAGGAGGGGGCGCTGGAGGCAGGATTATTGTAATAGATCAGGTAGAACTATCTGTGTATAAAACTCAGCTTTGCTGAAAGCTGAAAGGGCTAGAGGCAGCCCTTGCAGAAGTCTTTTTTTTTTTTTTTTCAAAATTAGTCTACAAATTTAATAGACTTCTAATTAGAATCTAACTTAACGTTTTAGGGGAAATTGAGTAAAATGATTTTTTTTTAATAGTGTCACTTTTTTTTTTTTTGGAAAGGCAGATATACAGAGAGGTGAAGAAACAGAGAGGAAGATCTTCCATCCAATGATTCACTCCCCAAGTGACTGCAACAACCGGTGCTGAGCCTATCCAAAGCCAGGAACCAGGAACTTCCTTCCGGTCTCCTATGGTGTACAGGGTCTCAAGGCTTTGGGCCATCCTCGACTGCTTTCCCAGGCCACAAGCAGGGAGCTGGATGGAAAGTGGAGCTGCCAGGATTAGAACCAGCGCCCATATGGGATCCTGGCGCATTCAAGGCAAGGAATTTAACCAGTACGTTATCGCACCGGGGCCTAAAATGATTTTTTTAATTTGATTTTTGATGATGTTTATATAGTTGAGAAGGATGCATGCCCATGTGGACCACTGATTGGGGTGGGAAGGGTCAAGGATTAGGGAAAAGTGGATAAGACCATTGTTTCCATTTTTTCTTTTTCTTCTTCTCATATCTGGGGGAAGTGGGGAGCAAAGAAGAAAAGCCATACTCAGCACCTTAACTGCCTCAGTACCCAGGGATGGGGAACCGCCACCTGATGTCATCCCAGGGTCTCCAACGTGGAGCATGCGCCAAAGGTTCTGCTCAAGTGGTTTCGGTACGGCAGTCCATTGGGGCCTGCAGAGGACATCTAGTACAACAGCAGAGGATGGAGGGCAGAACAAATTGGACAACTACCCCAGACAGGTGTTGACAGCAAATGCCTGGTTGAACGGAGGCTCTAAGGTGGACTGTGTTAGTGACTGAGCCTGGGAAGGATTTCCTTATCCTTGGAGCGGCAAGATTGACAGCATTTCAGAACTATAGAAACCACTTGAACAGAACAGTCCTTGTAACCGCGCACTGGAGGGGCTGGAACTGGGAACTGGGTTCCTGGACTGAGACGGGAGCTGGCCTCCCTGCTCTGTGGGAGAGTCCATTACAGGGCAGGGCACGCGAGCAGGCAGACAGCACGAGTCTGTTCCACAGGAGGAAGAAAGGACTGCTCCTGCTCCCTGCACAGGTGCAGTCTAATCACAAGAAGTGGCTCACCCTCTCTGCTCCCCGACCAGACCCCAACCCCCACACACAGGAGCGGAAGCCAGAACATTTCTCTAACCTACTTTCCTCCCCACCCAACCCCCTCCTCCTCCCACGACCCACTTCATCCCAGTGCATGGCCCACATGGGCCTGTAACTGCCTCATCTTTGTAATAAACCTTGAAATTAATAAAATAAAAAATAAAGAATGCAGAAACACATTTTTAAAAATGAAACACTGCTTCTCTAGAAACGAGAAGAAAATAGTAAAATGTGAGCTAAAGGGGCAGATATGTCAGCCTAAAAGACTTGGAGCTATTCCAAGAAGTTTCAGTAACTTCTGGTTAACACGTACGTGGGGCGGGGGGAGGAGGACATTTATTCTGGTCATAATTAGACCCTCCAGGTCTCCCATGTGGGTACAAGGGCCCAAGGACTTGGACCAGCCTCTTTTGATTTCCCAGGCCATAAGCAGGGAACTGGAACAGAAGTGGAGCAACCAGGACACGATCCAGTGCCCACAGGGGATACTGACACTGTAGGAGGAGGACGAGTTTGCTGTGCCACTGCACCAGCCCCAGACACTTTCATGAGGGGAAACACCATAGCAGTGGTGCATAAAGTTAACGTTTGAGCAATGGATCAGCAGAGATCAGGGTGTCTTGGGAGCCAACCCATACCTCATTCTCTGAGCACAATCATACCCTTATGTGGGCAGCCGTGTGCGTGCCGTGGGACCCTATGCCCCTTCCCCAAGAACTGCCCTAGGCGGGACCCCTTTGCTCGGCTTAGCTTTTTGTTTATTCTTCCACCCTTCTTCCTGAAGGGTGACTGGAAATAGTCTCTGTGGGTATTGAGATGCTGTCATCTCAGGCGTTGTAAAGGTGACCTGTTAGCAGAGAGGGTCAGTCCCCAGGGGAGGCCAGCCCGCCCAGCCTCATAGGACTCCAACCACACGTGGCCAGCACGATTCTCTCCACTTCCATCAGATTCCTCTCGTCATGGACTCCTCCAGCTTGTCCTCGCTGTGGAAGTCCACCAAGTCCCTGTCACCTGTCTCAGTCTCCTTCAGAACCAAAGGCTCACAGTTCGACTCCCGGCCTTGCCCATACCTACTTCTGTCTTGAACAGCTTGAATTCCCTACCAGACTCAGGTTATCAGAAAGCCTTCCTGGTCCACCTCAGACCTCAGGTCATGCCTCCCGATGACCAACAGCCCATCAGACCACATCGGGGGGGTCTCAGGTCCCCCACCCTCCCGATGACCACCAGCCCCATCAGACTACGTCAGGGGTACTCAGGTCCCAGCCCTCAGCTATGAACGGGGCCAAGTGTGTTAAGAACTGCAGGCTCCTTGTCCCCGCCCGTCCCAGCCTCACCCTGTCTTTCCCATAGGTGTGGGACATGCCTGCATTTTTCAAGGGGCTCCCGGGCCATTCTTTCCTGCATTCCAGGCTGTGATCTACTTGTTGGTACTTGACACAAACCTCCCTGTACAGTTACTAATCTCTGTGTTTTTAATTAAAAAAAAAACACTTATTTTGTTTGATACACAGGTTTTTTTTAAGGCTATTCCTTATTTTTCTATTGGAAAGGTACATTTACAGAGAGAGAAGGGAAGACAAAGAGAAAGATCTTCCACATGTTGGTTCACTCCCCAAGTGGCCACAATGGCTGGAGCTGAGCTATTCTGAAACCAGAAACCAGGAGTTTCTTTTGTGTCTCCCACACAGGTGCAGGGTCCCAAGGCTGTAGGCCATCCTCTCCTACTTTTCCAGGCCACAGGCAGGGAGCTGGATGGGAAGAAGAGCAGCCAGGACATGAACCAATCTCCATGTGGGATTCTGGTGCTTAAAAGGGTAGGTCTAGCCAATGGAGTCGTCATGCTGGGCCCTTGCTAGGCATATTTACACACAGAGAGAAAGCAACACAGTGAGAGAAATCTTCTATCTGCTGGTTCATTCCCAAAATGACAACAGACTGGACTGAGCCAGGCCACAGCCAGGAGCCAGGAGCCTCTTCTTGGTTTCCCATGTGTTACAGGTCCTCAAGCACTTGAGCCATCTTCTGCTGCTTTTCTATGACATTAGCAGGATGAACAGGGAGACGAATTGGACGTGGAGCAGCCAAGACTCCACTCAGAGCCATTATGATATGCCAGCACCTCAGATGGAGGCTTAACACACTGCACCGTAATGGTGGCCGTGTGTGTGTGTGTGTGTGTGTGTGTGTGTGTGTGTGTGTGTGTGTGTGTTAATTTCACTCACAGCAAAATTGAAGCTTCCAGGCCACTTATTTCATGTGCTCGGATGGGTCTCTCTTAACCTAAGCTCCTCCCAGGCACTGCTCTCCTACTTGAGGTGACTAACCCCACTGAGGAACATCACCACCCAGTCCCAGGCCTTTCTTTGTCATGCGTGGGCTTCCAGGAAATGCAGAAAAAGGAGACAGCACCATAGAGGCAGGCTGGACTCCACTGAGCTCTCTAAGCAGACGCAGACAGACACCAAATCCTCACAGCCCTTCCTCGCCTGGGTCCCAGAGTGCCCTCCTCTGCTTCCCAGCATCTCCCACAGCCTGAGAGAAGTGGCTGAGAGCTGGCAGAATGCAGAAGGAAGGGGGAACACTGTGGAAGAATGTGGGCTGTTAGCCAGAGCTTCTGGCAGAGCAAGAACAGAGCTTCTGGTAGAGCAAGGTGTTAGGGTGGGAACAGGAGCCCCACAAGTCCCCCACCACGAGTGCTGGGACCCGAAAGGAGGGGACCTACAGACGGAAGTCCGTCTGAGGCAGCACCATGGGGGAGCGCTTTGCAGATCAGACAGCGACTTTCTTGGGTGGGGGTCTCTGGGGGTCTTGTATCTCTCAGAATGGTCATTGCCTAGAGCAGGAAAATCAAGTGACCAGTGTGGCTCAGCTCAGTATGGAGATCCCGTTGCCAGCCCGGTCATCAACACCAAGGACCCCCATACCTCTCTTGTCCCACCCCTTCCTCCCCCAGGGTCTTCACGTCTCCCTCTACCCCCTACCCCGACCTACAGACTCTCAGATCCTCTGCACCTGGGGGCTCTGGACATGCGTGTGGCGATGAAGATGAGGACGGTGCCCTGCAGAAAGCCCACTAGGCCAAGGGTGAGACCCAGCACACAGACCAGGGTCTCGGTGGTGTCTGGCAGGGGAGTAGGCACCTGCGGCTCTGGAAGATACAGCAAGGGTGCAGAGGTGTCACCCTGGGGGTGGGGAGGCAGGAGAGGGGTGGGATCTCTCAGAGAGATGGGCGGACTGAGGGGGATGGAGGATGGGGCAGGGCATACCCCAGTGTGTGAGGAGTGGCCGCTCCAGGCCCCAGTGCTCCACCCTGCAGTCATAGACGTCCTCGGCGGAGGGCACAAAGCTCAGATAGTGGAACTTGCGGAACAGGTGGTCGGGCCGGGTGTAGAAACTGGTCTGGGTCACACCCTGGGTGACCGTCTGGCCATTGCGCAGCCAGGTGATCTTGATAACCGGGGGGAAGATGTTGTCCACCATGCAGATGAGCGTGTTGGGCCGGCCCAGCTCCACAGGAGCCTGGGGGAGGACGGTCACCGTTGGAGGCACTAGGGAGAAGCAGACCCTGAATGTGGAAGAAGGTTCACCGCCCCTCCGCCCATGGCTGGGGGTGAATGGATCAAGGGACACCTCTTCCTGGTGGGCAGGGGTTGCTGGAGGGGAGAGGAGAAGATGGGAGGGAGGACTGCAGGTGAATATGTGTGGTGGAAGGAAGATGTGCTGAGGGCTCCTGGGAGGACCTGAAGCCTCAGATTCAGACCTCGCCCGCGCCAGAGCATGGGCACAGGGGAAGCCCCTGCAGGCCTGGGCAGGCTGGCTGGGTGAGCAGGGGTGAGGGGGGTGAGCGGGGGTGAGCAGGGGTGAGGGGGGTGAGCGGGGCTGAGCGGGGGTGAGTAGGGGTGAGCAGGTACCGCTGACGGCTCGCGTGCGGTTGGATCGCTGCACCAAGACGTCCAGATGCTTTTGGATCGTGGCGATGCTGGTCAGCCCGCCCTGTACGTCGAAGTGGACTGCGTCACCAAACTCAGGCAGGCGCCATACAACCTCCTTCTCCTTCAGGTCCACGGATAGCAGCTGCTCCCCGTCGAATTCATATGTGAATTGGCCTGAGCCATCATAAGACTGGTAGAAGGCTGGCCCGTAGGAGCCCACGTGGTCAGCTGCATGGGGTGAGCACAGGGCCGGGAGAGAAAAGAGGAGTGGGTCTCAGCCACGCCTGCCTGCCTCTGGGTGACGGGACAGAGTCCTGCTCCAACAGGGGCCGCAGAGGGCGGTAGCGAGGGAAACAGGAGCGAATCCAACAGGTCACAGGCCACGCAGCGCCCGGACCAAGGAGGGGCTGCCTCCATCCTGCCTGGGGTTCCCAGTGTTGAGCTGTGAGTGCCCCGTTAGGCTGTGGTCGAGTTATGGGATCCTGTGTGGGAGATGAGGGCGTGCGGGAGCAGGGGAGGTTGGAATGGGGAGGAAGTGGTTGCCAACAGGAGCGGGAGGGACGCTTAGGCTCAGAGGACACAGTGAGGGGTGACGACTGGCAGAAGCCAGGAGCCTGTGACTCCTGAACAAGGGGCTAGGAAGGTAGCCAGAGGCACTTCAAGGAGCAGCAGAGAGGACTTGGCAGCTCGAGGTTCCAGTATCAGAGCATCAGGACTGAATGCATCTCTTCCCGTAATGGAGACTCCGTTTTCTGGCTCAGGAACTCAGTTTTAACTGGTGTCTTTAGCATCAGCTCGCTCAGTGTTCTTGACCTACAGTAGGCCCAGCAAGACGCCAGGCTGGAGGTGAAGCAGCATCCACCCAAAGCAGGCTAACCTCAGATCAACAGCTGACCTGGTACGGGGATGGCCACTGTCAGGCCAGACGCAACTGCACTGGATTCAAATGAGCTGCCCTGAGCCAGGAAGTGGCATCAAGCTGTGGGGCGGCAGTGGGGAGCAGGTGTGGGTCTCAGAGAGAAGAAGGGGAGAGGGAGGGGGCGGGAATCTACACCTGAGGGAGAACCCAGAGGAGACCCTACTCTGAACAGACTGAGCTCCTGACCCAGCTGGCCCGAGCTGAGCTGTGTGTAGGTCCAGGAGGGATGTGGCAGAGGGGAGAGGTGACTGGCAGGGAGATGGCACTCACCTGTGATGGCCCCTGTTTCCTGAGGGCTCAGGAGGATGCTCAGGGTGTGGAATCCGAGGAGCAGCCCTGCTGCCAGCGCCATTGCCCTCTGGTACCTCCACCAAGCAAGTCTTGTTCTGTGTAGGGGGTAAAGCAGCAGACACACTGAGGATGGGGGAGATGCTGCTGTGTCCGGCCAATCAGAATGCTTCTCTGAGTACTCTGGCTGTTGCTGGGTAAAGAACTGCAGAGCCAGGGTGAGAACTTGCTGAGTCCTGGAGACCTGAGCCACAGCTCAGGGTGAGAAGTTTCCATGTGGGAGCCGGAGGAGCCTGGACCAATCCCCATCCAGAAAGGACCTCTGGAGGGAGAGACAAGACCCCCAGCACCCCTACAATTGGGCTCAGCAAAATCATAAAAAGCCTTTAAACTTGACATCACTTTCAGAACTATTATTTTGCTCCAGTAGGTAAGAAAATGCCTCAAATCAGTGCAGATGCTCTGTCTGACCCCTGAGCTGCTTCCATGGGAGGTGAGCGGAAGCTGCTAGCCAGCTCCATCTGTCCCTCCATGCTCTGCTAGGGGCTGCATCACCCTGGCCACTGCCTTCTGAGTGGGTTTGACCAAGGGAGGTGCTGAAGAATTTAACTCAATATCAAAACAAAGCAAAATGAAAAGTAGAAAGCTAAATGTCTATACAATTCTAACCATGTATTTCACTGAAGGGTTCTGGCTTTGAATTAACTGTAGATTTGGGTGGCACTGTGTATGGGGAGCCCTAATCTTGGCTGTTCTATTTCCATCCCCCAGTGTCTAGAACAATCCCTCGTCCACAGCAAGTGCTCAGCAGACACTTGTGCGTGAATGTACCTTCTGCCAAGGTCCTGGCATGGCCTTTGCTTCTTCCCAAGGCAGGAAGTGGGAGCTGGAGCCATGGGACAAGGAGACCACAGATGGGTAGGTGCTGGGAAACTTATGGTAATGAACCTGGCTTCTTTGTTTGGAAGTATTTGGGTTCCCAAACTATACCTGGAATTATCTAACTTGTGGCTACGGTGTTGGTAAAGTACTACTATGCAGGAAATAAAGGAATTAAATGGAGAAGCAGAGGAAACAGTCCAATGCTGAGGGCTTCTTATTGTAAAATATAGGGAAAGGGTTTTTTTTTTTTTAAAGATTTTATATATTTTTTATTGGAAAGACAGATACACAGAGAGGAGGAGAGACAGAGAGGAAGATCTTCTATCCAATGATTCACTCCCAAGAGGCCGCAATGGCTGGAGCTGAGCCAATCCGAAGCCAGGAGCCAGACGCCTCTTCCGGGTCTCCAATGCAGGTGCAGGGTTCCAAGGCTTTGCACCGTTCTCGACTGCTTCCCAGGCCACAAGCAGGGAGCTGGATGGGAAGCAGGTCTGCTGGGATTAGAACCGGTGCCCATATGGGATCCCAGTGCATTCACGGCAAGGACTTTAGCCGCTAGACTACGGCGCCAGGCCTGGGAGAGTTTTTAAGTGTTATGTTTAACGTGAAACTTAATCACATGGTAATACAAGAACCTTGTGTTTGTGACGCATCTTCTCCCGAGTTCACTGGACGTGCTCTGACGGCCTGCGCTGGCCTCGGCCTCTGCACACGCTTCCCACTGCTGTGACTGCCTGGATAGACTCTGATACTGTGCGTGGTCATCGGCTCACCCGTGCTTAATTTGTCACTCTGCGTTATTGTATGTCTTTCCTTATTTCTGGACTAGTCTATAAATAACTGAAAGTAGCATATTTAAAAATCTAACTATAACTAGTTTTTTTTCTAATTTGTTTCTATTTATCTTCTAAATTTGTTAAATTGTTTGAGAGAAAGAGAGAGGTCACACTCCCTGCTTCACCCCCCAGCTTCCCTGCGTGACCAGGACTGGGCCAGGGCAAAGCCAAGAAATGGACCCTCAGTCCAGGTCTCTCAGGAGGAGGGCAAGAGCCCAGCTACAGGAGCCACCACCCTGGCCGTGCCACCCCACCCCCAGGGCTCATCAGCAGGAAGCACCAGGCAGAGCAGGAGCTGGGAATGAAGCCCCCACACTCCCATGTGTGACGGGGCGTCTCAGCCAGCCTCTGTTAACCACCAGGTTGAATGCCAGCTGACCCCTTGACTTTCTCTCCCTTTCGAAAGATCAGGTTTTGTTCAATATATGTCTGAGTTATTAGGTGCTTACTCGCGATTTATAGTCTTGGTGCATTTCAGCTTTTTCCAATTTGTTCTGACAATCTTTCTGTCTTAAACTCAGTGTTGTCTGACGAGTCTATCCACATCGTTTCTCTGGGGGTAGTATTCGGCATACCTTTTTTATCCTTTTGTTTTTACTCTTTCTGCACACTTATGCTATAGATGCAGGTCTTGTAATCAAAGGTCACAAAGACAGATGCTGGCTTTGATTTGATCTGATCCTGTCTGCATTTCAGCTGCTGATTCAATCCATGCGTTGGTCAAAGTGAACAAACTTGCTTCTGAACAAACCCTGAAGGCCTTGGTGGCTTAACAAAGCGCAGTTCAAAGCAGGTGGGACACAGCACAGCACTCCTGCAGGCAGTGCCTCCGGAGCCCAGGCCAGCCCCATGCTGCATCCGCTGTTGACAAGGACGCTGCTCGGACCTGTGCAGGTGGGAGAGCGAGCCTGAGGGAGGCATGGCTCTGGACCAGCCAGGACAAGTCAGTCCTGCTCACATTCCACCGGCAAGCAGTAAACGATGACCCCGGAGAGGAAGGAGGGGAGCGGACCAACAGCTCAGTGGTGGGTCCAGGAGAGCAGAGTGGCTCGCTGAGCACACAGCACCAGCTTTGCCCCATTCCTGCTTTATTGATTGTGATCCTTGATATACCTGTGCTTGTTTCCAATAACTTATTCATTTCAATATTTCTGGTTTCCTTTTTTTAAAGTATTAACTTTCCCTGTCTTCCCTTTCACCAGATAAAAGCCTCAGCTTGCAGAAGCGTTCGCATTCTCTCTCCCTCACCCACGTGCTAGGTCAACCTTCCCCAAGATTTTTTTCTTTAATTATGATATTTCCTCCAAAAATGTTGTGAAGATAGTTATTTGTGTGGCAAACCTTCTCAAGCCTTTTATGCCTGCGGCCGTTGTTAGTATTACCCTACCACTGTGTTCAAAATCTACACGTAAGCGTTGCGAGGGACAGGGTGACCACGCAGCACAAGATACGAAGTGGTGGTGGCCAATCAGGTTACATCACCGCTTGTGAGCAACTTTAAATTGTGTAGCAAATCCAAAGCTTGAAGCTTTTTCCCTTTAAGGTTGCAAAGACTCTAAATGAAAAAGACTTATTCATTTGATTTAAAGACAGATTTACGGAGACAGAGAGAGAAAGAAATCTTTGATCTGCTGGTCCACTCTCCAAATGGCCAAAGCCAAGAGCCTCCGTCATGTCTCCCGGTGGGTGCAGGGGCCCGAGGAGCTGGGCCATCCTCTGCTGCTTTCGCAGGCCTGTGAGGAGGGAGCTGGACCAGAGGAGGAGCGCCCCTGTGGGATGCTGGTGCCTGCAGGTGGAAGCAGCCTGTGATCCTCAGCACTGGCCCCGATGTGAAGACTCTTACTCAACATTTCAGTGGTTGTTTTTTGCTATTACTGTTTTGGCATCTAGCATTAGAGTCTAATGTCAGTAAATAAATGAAATATATATTGAGGCTATTAACTTTTATGTTGGTTAATATTTAATTGGCAATATTTAAGGTATACTGAATTCTAAATATGTTATTAATTTGATTTAATCTGGCAGGTCAGATCTTCGAGGTTAGGACCAGTGGGATTGGCTGGCCTCTCCGGGTCTCAGCCGGTTGTGGGGGTAAGGTGGTAGACAGTGGGAGTGTGAACGGCTAAGGCAACAGCCGTGACGGGCAGTGCCCGTCTCCTGTCTGCTCCAGCAGGGCTCTCAGCCTTGACTTCATCCTACCCTCCACACAGCACCAGATCCTGCCCTTGTTCGTCAAAGTGTAGCGGGGCAAAGATGGTGCCAGGCCACCGCAGGGAGGCAGGATGCAGCACAGCTACCCACCTTCATTCAGAACACTCCTCAGTCCTGCCAGGGATCCTCACTAGTTTATCTCTATGCTTTCCTTTTTAAAAATTAATTTAGGGCCCAGCATGGTAACCTAGCAGCTAAAGTCCTCGACTTGTATGCACCAGAGCCCGATATGGGTGTCAGTTCTAATTCTGGCAGCCCTGCTTCCCATCCCTGCCTGTGGCCTGGGAAAGCAGTTGAGATTGGCCCAAAGCCTTGGAACCCTGCACCAACGTGGGAGACCCGGAGGAAGCTGCTGGCACCTGGCTTCAGATCAGTTCAGCTCTGGCCAGTGTAGTCATTTGGGGAGTGAACCGGCAGATAGAATATCTTTGTCTCTCCTTCCCTCTGTAAATCTAATCCACATTTCCAATATATGTTATTTAATTTATTTATTTGAAATGGAGGTTCAGAGTGAAGACAGAGAGAGTGAAGTCTTCTGTCTGCTGGTTCAACCCACAAATGGCTTCAACAGCCACGGTTGGAGGGGCCAAAGCCAGTAGTCAAGAGTGTCTCCCAAGTTTCCCACATGGGTACAGGGGCCCAAGAACGGGGGCTACCTTTTGCTGCTTTCCCAGCTTCATTAACAGGGAGCTGGATCAGAAGTGGAGCAACAGAGACTCTAAATGGTAACCATAAAGGATGCTGGCACTGCAGGCAGTGGTCTAACTCACTACACCACAGCGCTGGCTTCCTTTCTTATGGTCTCCCCAGGACTGACTTTTAGGTGTGCAGCCAGCAAAATGTGCCAGTGAGTCCCAGCAAAAATCAGAGTATAAATAAAATGTATATTCTTGTTAATAAGCTTTTTGTTGACTAATGTCTGACAATATTTAAGATATATGGGGTTTAACTACATATTATCAAATTGATTTAATCTATTTCTTGCTGCATTTTTTTATGTGACTACTAGAACATTTGCTACCAAATCTGTTGGCTACCATTGTGTTTCTGTTGGGACTGCTGCCCAGGGCTGCCACTGGTTGGCGTTTCCTTGGGCGCTCACTGCTGGGATGTCCCAATTGAAGCAGCCCGTTTGCCATTAGCCTTTGGTCCTTTCCTGCTACTACCTGGAGAGTCCACTAGAGGGCGAGCTTACCCTTCACTTTTTTAGAAGAACGTGATGAGTTGAATGGGTGGATGAAAAGGAAGAGGAGAGAATCTTCCATGCACTGGCTCACTCCCCCAGATGTCCCAGGGCTTGCTCTGGGTGAAACCAGGATCCAGAAACCCCATCTGGGTCTCCTGTAGGGGAGCAGGAGCCCAAGCACTTGGGCCTTTTCCCACTGCTTTCCCAGGCGCATTAGCAGGGAGCTGAAATGGAAGTGGAGCAGCCAGAACTTGAACTGCTGCTCATATGGGATGCCAGTGCAGCAGGAAGCAGCTTAACCCCCAGCACCACAATGCTAGCCCCAAACATGATGTCCATATAAATAAATAGTGTAACTGTTTACCTGGTCTTCAGCTTTTGGGGGCAAGCCTTTATTAGCAGGTGCTCAACTCATGTAATGCCAGAAAGGCAAGTGGCCCATGCCTTCCCCCAAATCTCCAGGAATTCCTGGGCAGAGCAGCGAGGTGAGGCTTCGCTTCCCCGTGCCAGGTGGTTCATGTCATCTGCCCGATCCTCCTGCCCCAGGCACACCACTGTGGCCATTTGAGGGAGCTCCTGGCACAGCGGGTTTTTTACTGGTCATGGGTTTCCGGCCCTGGAATGTCTCTTGGAGCTGCTCCGTTCCGTTAGAACTGTCCCCTCCTGTCTCCTGACCTCTAACGCCTGGAACCCCAACCCCTGCCTCCCGTGAAGAAACTGAAATGCCTAAGCTAAGACCACCACTCCTCATTTCCTGAAGTCTTGATTTTACACATAGACTCATGTGTGGGGGTGGGAAGCAACTACTTGGAAATACATAAAACAGCTTTAGTAAGTTTATGGAAAGGGGTAATAAAAATATTCAATTTGGTCCAAAATGATTTTGAAGCCCATACATAGGATGGGAGCCTTCACAAGTTTCCTGAAAAAATGCATATTATGAGGAAAGAATAGCTGTATGGGTTCCACTCCACTTTTTTTTTTTTTTACAACAAATGAACTTATCATTTTAAAAAATGGGGGGGGGGGTGGAGCCTAGCACGATAGCATGATGGTTAAGGTCCTCGCCTAGAACATGCCAAGATCTTCTCACATGGACACCGGTTCTAATCCTGGCAGCTCCACTTCCCATCCAGCTTCCTGCTTGTGACCTGGGAAAGCAGTTGAGAACAGCACCCATGCACCCATGTGGGAGACCCAGAAAGAAGTTCCTGGTTCCTAGCTTCAGATTGGTGCAGCAACAGCCATTGCGGCCACTTGGGGAGTAAATCATCAGATGGAAGATCTTCCTCTTTGTCTCCCCTCCTCTCTGTCCATCTGACTTTCCAATAAAGTAAATAAATATTTAAATAAATTTTTTTGAAAGTCCAGATTTAGAGAAGGACATAGAGAGAAAGATCTTCCATCTACTGATTCACTCCCCAACTGACTGCAACAACCAGAGCCGAGCTGAAGCCAGGACCTCTTCCAGGTCTCCCACACAGGTGCAGGGTCCCAAGGCTTTGGGCCATCCTCGACTGCTTTCCCAGGCCACAAGCAGGGAGCTGGATGGGAAGTGGAGCTGCTGGGATTAGAACCGGTGCCCATATGGGATCCCGGCGTGTTCAAGGCAAGGACTTTAACCACTTGCGCTTATCGCGCCGGGCCCCATTTGTAGAATTTGAAAACAGCTTCTGACTCTATGAATCCATAACAGCAATTTCTCACTCCCTGTAAGTACAAATAAGCTGTTGTGTAACACTGGAGAAAGTGATTCGATTCTGTCCTACCAGGAGGGCTTAAGGAAGGCAGATGACATGTGTAACTTGCCTGGAAAGATGAATCTGAGCACACAGGTGCAGAGATGAGGGCGCGAGCCTGGCAAGGAGATGAGGTCAGTTCGCCCCAAGTGGAGGGCACCAAGGCCCCCGCCAGGCACGGGACTGTGGAGTGGATGGACTGCGGGAGGCGACGTGGTTTGAAGATCAGGCTGTTATCAAAGTGTGAACATTGCTGGCTGTTGTAACCGGAGCAGACACCACTGTGGCTTTAGAGCCAGGTGAGTCAGCTGAAAACCAAAGACCTGGATAGGAAGGAAAGAGGCAAATTACCTGATGATTGTTACCCATTACCCTTTTCCCTCATCACCCTCCTCATGTTCCGCATTCCCTCCACAGATCATCGGAAACCCTGGCTCTTCCCTCTCAGAGAATCAAGCATGTCTTCATCAGAAGCATCAGGCGCACCAAGACCCCAACCACTCCTCCATTTTTCCCCAAGTCTCAAAGCCAGGGACCCCTCTTGCTGTCAGGGTAACCCAGCCCTGAGCTGCCTCCTGCCCCCTCTGTCCCTCCTCTCCTGCCTGCACTGGGTCTCAGCCCCACCCCCTGCTGTCTCCATCCTCGGCATCTGCAACCTGCCCCGCCCCGCAGACTCAGAGAGCAGGAATTCAGCCCCCATTGGAGCACTGTGATTCCATTCCCTGCTTTGGCTCCAGTTTCATGCTGACGCAAACCCCGGGAGGCAGTGACCACCTGTGAGAGCTCAGCTCCCAGCTTCAGTCTGGGCCCAGTGCAGGCACAGCTGCAATCCATCCCATACATCTGAGGTGTTCTCTCTCCTTTTTTTAACTACTTCTTTGGATTGCTTTCCTTTAAAAAAAAAAAAAAGATTTACTTTTATTTGAAAGACAGAGTTATATACACACACAGAGAGAGAATCTTCCGTCCACTGGCTCACTCTGCAAATGACTGACAGCAGGAGCTGCGCCAATCCAAACCCAGGAGCTTCTTCTTGATCTCCCACATAACTGCAGGGTCCCAGGGACTTGGGCCATCCTCCTCTGCTTTCCTAGGCCATAAGCAGGGAGCTACATTGGAAGTGGAGCAGCCCAGACACAAACTGGCACCCATGTGGGACACCAGCATCGTAGACAGAAGCTTAGCCTATTAAACCAAGGTGCCAGCCCCACATTCTCTCTCTTCAGATACATAAAGAAAAGAGAAAAAGAGAGGGAGAGAGAAAGGGAGAAAGAGAGAGAGAAGGAAGGAAGGAAGGAAGGAAGGAAGGAAGGAAGGAAGGAAGGAAGGAAGGAAGGAAGGAAGGAAGGAAGGAAAAGAAAACCCAGGTTCAACCCTCCCTTGTCCTCCATGCCCTCATTTCCCTGACTTCTACCTTATTTGTCGCTCTTCAGATGCTCCTGAAGGATGACCCTTCCCCTCCTGTTTCCTCGTTCCTTCTCCCCTCCCAGGCCTTCTCAGGCCCGCTGCAAAGGGCTTCCCCCCATCACCCCGTGGGGCAGGTTGCTGAGGTCATCCCTCCTTGTCCTGTTGTTCTCTGCAGTGGTGTCCTCTGCCATTTTGCCCACCCTGGCAACTCTCCCTGACTTGCATGTCACATTATACTGTCCCCATTCTTTGTTTGGAGGCTCTGCTCCTCTGCCCACCTGCTGGTGTCCTCCTGGGCTCTGTCCTCAGTTTAACAGTGTCCCCTTGGGTGAATATCTGCTCTTACTGCTTCAGTTATCCCCAGTCACCTAGTTGCAGCTGGCACGGCATAGCACAACGTTTGGCTTAGACGCACCTTCACAGCCGTCACACCCCCGCCTGTTCCCAGCCAGCTCTGTGCAGCCTGCACTCCGAGTGCTGAGACCTGAACTGCAATAAACAGCAAAGTCTTATCAGTTCTCTTTCCCTGGCTTGGGGACGTACTT
>NW_024466444.1:0-8209 GCF_017591425.1 Ochotona curzoniae
GTGACCCCGGCAGTATGGCTACTGCAAGTGTCCCCAGGCGCAACCAAGTTTGTCTCCTGGGAAGCAGCCAGCAGCGTTCAAGCCCACTCAGAAGACTTCTTCTAGGAGGCTGGATCCCCACGGGCGGCCCTTTTGGGCTTAGTGTGATCGAGAAGGTACAGCCAATCCGACACCCGGGCCAGATACGTTAGGGGGAATGGCTAGACCCGAGCCTGGGCCGGGAAGAGGGGCGGGGCTGACGCTCGGGGACGTGACCCCCGGCAGTAGGGCTACTGCAGGGGTCCCCAGGAGCAACCAAGTTCGTCTCCTGGGAAGCAACCAGCAGCCTTCACGCCCACTCAGAAGGCTGCTAAGGGGAGGCTGGACCCCCACGCTCGGCCCTTTTCGGGCTTAGCGTGGTCGAGCAGGTACAGCCAATCCGACCCCGGGCCAGTGACGCAAGGGGGCATGGCTAGACCCGAGCCCTGGCCAGGAAGAGGGGCGGGGCTGACGCTCGGGGACGTGACCCCCGGCAGTATGGCTACTGCAGGGGTCCCCAGGAGCAACCAAGTTCGTCTCCTGGGAAGCAACCAGCAGCCTTCACGCCCACTCGGAAGGCTGCTAAGGGGAGGCTAGACCCCCACACGCGGCCCTTTTCGGGCTTAGCGTGGTCGAGCAGGTACAGCCAATCCAACCCCCGGGCTGGAGACTCTATGGGGTATGGCTAGACCCGAGCCTGGGCCAGGAAGTTGAGCGGGGCTGATGCTCGGGGACGTGACCCACGGCAGTAGGGCTACTGCAGGGGTCCCCAGGAGCAACCAAGTTCGTCTCCTGGGAAGCAACCAGCATCCTTCACGCCCACTTGGAAGGCTGCTTCGGGGAGGCTGGACCCCCACGCTCGGCCCTTTTCAGGCTTAGCGTGGTCGAGCAGGTACAGCCAATCCGACCCCGGGCCGCAGACTCTAGGGGGTGTGACTAGACCCGAGCCTGGGCCGGGAAAATGGCGTGGCTGACGCTCGGGGACGTGACCCACGGCAGTAGGGCTACTGCAGGGGTCCCCAGGAGCAACCAAGTTCGTCTCCTGGGAAGCAACCAGCAGCCTTCACGCCCACTTGGAAGGCTGCTTTGGGGAGGCTGGTACCCCACGTGCGGCCCTTTTCGGGCTTAGCTTGGTCGAGCAGGTACAGCCAATCCAACTTCGGACTGCAGACGCTAGTTGGCATGGCTAGACCCAGCCCGGGCCGGGAAGAGGGGCGGGCTGAGCTCGGGACGTGACCCCGCATAGGCTACTGCAGGGTCCCCAGGCAACCAAGTTCGTCTCCTGGGAAGCACAGCAGCCTTCACGCCCACTTGGAAGGCTGCTAGGGGAGGCTGGACCCCACGCGCGGCCCTTTTCGGGCTTAGCGTGGTCGAGCAGGTACAGCCAATCCGACCCAGGCTGCAGACGCAAGTGGGAGGGGCTAGACCCGAGCCCGTGCCGGGCAGAGGGGCGGGGCTGGCGCTTGTGGACGTGACCCACGGCAGTAGGGCTACTGCAGGGGTCCCAGGAGCAACCAAGTTCGTCTCCTGGGAAGCAACCAGCAGCCTTCACGCCCACTTGGAAGGCTGCTTCAGGGAGGCTGGACCCCCCACGTGTGGCCCTTTTCGGGCTTAGCGTGGTCGAGCAGGTACAGCCAATCCGACGCCCGGGCCACACACCCTAGGGGGCATGGCTAGACCCTAGCCTGGGCCGGGAAGAGGGGCAGGCTGACGCTCAGAGACGTGACCCCCGGCAGTAGGGCTACTGCAGGGGTCCCCAGGCGCAACCAAGTTCGTCTCCTGGGAAGCAACCAGCAGCCTTCACGCCCACTTGGAAGGCTGTTAAGAGGTGGATGGACCCCCACGCTCGGCCCTTTTTGGGCTTAGCGTGGTCGAGCAGGTACAGCCAATCTGACCCCCAGGCTGGAGAGGCAAGTGGGAGGGGCCAGACCCGAACCCGTGCTGGGAAGATGGGCAGGGCTGACGCTCAGGGAAGTGATCCCCGGCAGTATGGCTACTGCAGGGGTCCCCAGGAGGAACCAAGTTCATCTCTTGGGAAGCAACCAGCAGCCTTCACACCCATTCGGAAGACTGCTGTCAAGGGGATTCTGGACCCCCACGGGCGGCCCTTTTCGGGCTTAGCGTGTTCGAGCAGGTACAGTCAATCCGACCCCTGGGTCTGAGATGCTAGGGGGTGTGGCTATACCCGAGACCAGCCGGGAAGAGGGGCGGGGCTGATGCACGGGGACGTGACCCATGGCAGTAGGGCCACTGCAGGGGTCCCCAGGCACAACAAAGTTCGTCTCCTGGGAAGCAACCAGCAGCCTTCACGCCCACTCGGAAGTCTGCTTTGGGGAGGCTGGACCCCATGTGCGGCCCTTTTAGGGCTTAGCGTGGTCGAGCAGGTACAGCCAATCCGAACCCCGGGCTGCAGACGCTATGGGGCATGTCTAGACCCAACTACGGTCCTGGAAGACGTGTGGGGCTGATGCTCGGGGACGTGATCCCCGGCAGTAAGGCTACTGCAGGGGTACCAAGGAGCAACCAAATTCGTCTCATGGGAAGCAACCAGCAGCCTTCACGCCCACTTGGAAGGCTGTTAAGGGAAGGCTGGACACCCACGCTCGGCCCTTTTCAGGCTTAACCTGGACGAGCAGGTACATTCAATCGGACCCCCGGGCCACAGACTCTTGGGGGTGTGATTAGACCCGGTCCTGGAAGAGGAAGAGGGGCAGGGTTGACGCTCTGGGACGTGATCCCCGGCAGTAAGGATACTGCAGGGGTCCCCAGGAGCAACCAAGTTCGTCTCCTGGGAAACCACCAGCAGCCTTCAAGCCCACTCGGAAGTCTGCTTTGGGGAGGCTGGACCCACATGCACGGCCCTTTTCAAGCTTAGCGTGCCCGAGCAGGTACAGGCTATCCGACCCCCGGGCTGCAGATGCTAGGGGGAATGTCTAGACCCGAGTCCAAGCCGGGAAGAGGGGCGGGGCTGATGCTCGGGGAAGTGACCCACTGCAGTAGGGCTCCTGCAGGCGTCCCCAGGCGTAACCAAGTTCGTCTCCTGGGAAGCCACCAGCATCCTTCACGCCCACTCTGAAGGCTGCTAAGGGGAGGCTGGACCCATACGCGCAGCCCTATTCAGGCTCAGCGTGGTCGAGCAGGTACAGCTAATCCGACACCCGGGATGGAGACGCAACTGGGCGGGGCTAGACCTGAGCCCGGGCCGGGAAGAGGTGCGGGGCTGACGCTCGGGGATGTGACCCCCAGCAGTATGGCTACTGCAGGGGTCCCCAGGAGCAACCAAGTTCGTCTCCTGGGAAGCAACCAGCAGCCTTCACGCCCGCTTGGAAGGCTGCTTCGGGGATGCTACACCACCACGCATGGCCCTTTTCGGGCTTAGCGTGGACGAGCAGATAGAACCAATCCGACCCCCGGGCCAGACATGCTTGGGGGCGTGGCTAGACCCGAGCATGGGCCAGGAAGAGGGGCGGGGCTGACGCTCAGGGACGTGACCACCAGCAGCAGGGCTGCTGCAGGGTTCCCCAGGAGCAAAAAATTCGTCTCCTGGGAAGAAACCAGCAGTCTTCACGGCCACTCAGAAGGCTGCTAAGGGGAGCTGGATACCTACACACTCGGCCCATTTTGGGCTTAGCGTGGTAGAGCAGGTACAGCCAATCCAACGCCGGGATGGAGACTCAAGTGGGAAGGGCTAGACCCGAGCCCGTGCTGGGAAGAGGGGCAGGGCTGATGCTCAGGGACGTGACCCCCGGCAGTAGGGCTACTGCAGGGGTCCACAGGCCCAATCAAGTTCATCGCCTGGGAAGCAACCAGCAGCCTTCACGCCCACTCAGAAGGCTGCTTTGGGGAGGCTGGACCCACACGCTCGGCCCTTTTCGGGCTTAGCGTGGACGAGCAGATAGAACCAATCCGACCCCCGGGCCAGACATGCTTGGGGGCGTGGCTAGACCCGAGCATGGGCCAGGAAGAGGGGCGGGGCTGACGCTCAGGGACGTGACCACCAGCAGCAGGGCTGCTGCAGGGTTCCCCAGGAGCAAAAAATTCGTCTCCTGGGAAGAAACCAGCAGTCTTCACGGCCACTCAGAAGGCTGCTAAGGGGGGCTGGATACCTACACACTCGGCCCATTTTGGGCTTAGCGTGGTAGAGCAGGTACAGCCAATCCAACCCCGGGCCACAGACCCTAGGGGGCGTGGCTAGACCCGAGCCTGGGCATGGCCGAGGGGCAGGGCTGATGCTCAGGGACGTGACCCCCGGCAGTAGGGCTACTGCAGGGCTCCACAGGCCCAATCAAGTTCATCGCCTGGGAAGCAACCAGCAGCCTTCACGCCCACTTGGAAGGCTGCTTTGGGTAGGCTGGACCCCCACGCGCAGCCCTATTCAGGCTCAGCGTGGTCGAGCAGGTACAGCCAATCCAACCCCCAGGCCAGAGACGCTAGGGGCGTGGCTAGACCCGAGACCAGCTGGGAAGAGGCACAAGGCTGACGCTCAGGGACGTGACCCCCGGCAGTAGGGCTACTGCAGGGGTCCCCATGCGCAAACAAGTTCGTCTCTTGGGAAGCAACCAGCAGCCTTCACACCCATTCAGAAGACCGCTGTTAAGGGGAGGCTGGACCCCCACACTCGGCCCTTTTCAGGCTTAGCGTGGACGAGCAGGTACAGCCAATCCGACCCCCGGGCCGCAGACTCTAGGGGGTGTGGCTAGACCCGAGCCTGGGCTGGGCAGAGGGGCAGGGCTGATGCTCAGGGACGTGATCCCCGGCAGTATGGCTACTGCAGGGGTCCCCAGGAGCAACCAAGTTCGTCTCCTGGGAAGCAACCAGCAGCCTTCACGCTCATTCCGAAGGCTGCTTCGGGGAGGCTGGACCCCCACCCGCGGCCCATTTCGGGCTTAGCGTGGTCAAGCAGGTACAGCCAATCCGACCCCCGGGCCCGCAGACTCTAGGGGGTGTGGCTAACCCGGGACCAGCTTGGCAGAGGGGCGAGGCTGATGCTATGGGACGTGACCCACTGAAGTATGGCTACTGCAGGGGTCCACAGGAGCAAAAAAGTTCGTCTCCTGGGAAGCAACCAGCAGCCTTCACGCCCACTCAGAAGGCTGCTTTGGGGAGGCTGGACCCCCACGCGCGGCCCTTTTCGGGCTTAGCGTGGTCAAGCAGGTACAGCCAATCCGGCCCCCGGGCTGGAGATGCTAGGGGGCATGGCGAGACCCAAGCCCGGGCCAGGAAGAGGGGCGGGGCTGATGCTCGGGGAAGTGACTCCCGGCAGTAGGTCTACTGCAGGGGTCCCCAGGAGCAACCAAGTTCGTCTCATGGGAAGCAAGCAGCAGACATCACGCCCACTCGGAAGGCTGCTTTGGGGAGGCTAGACCCCCACGCGCGGCCCTTTTCAGGGTTAGCGTGGACGAGCAGATACAGCCAATCTGACCCACGGGCCACAGACTCTAGGGTGTGTGGCTAGACCCGAGCCTGGGCTGGGCAGAGGGGCAGGGCTGACGCTCGGGGACGTGATCCCCGGCAGTATGGCTACTGCAGGGGTCCCCAGGAGCAACCAAGTTCGTCTCTTGGGAAGCAACCAGCAGCCTTCACGCCCACTTGGAAGGCTGCTTTGCGGAGTCTAGACAACCACAAGCGGCCCTTTTCGGGCCTAGCGTGGTTGAGCAGGTACAGCCTATCCGACCCCTGGGCCGCAGACTCTAGGGGGTGTGGCTAGACCCTAGCCTGGGCCGGGAAGAGGGGCAGGGCTGATGCTCGGGAACGTGACCCACGGCAGTAGGGCTACTGCAGGGGTCCCCAGGCGCAACCCAGTTCGTCTCCTGGGAAGCCACCAGCATCCTTCACGCCCACTTGGAAGGCTGCTTTGGGGAGGCTGTATGCCCATGCGCGGCCCTTTACCGGCTTAGCGTGGTAGAGCAGGTACAGAAAATCCAACCTCCTGGCTGGAGACGCTATGTGGCATGGCTAGACCCAAGCCTGGTCCAGGAAGTGGGGCGGTGCTGATGCTCATGGAAGTGACCCCCGGCAATATGGCTACTGCAGGGTTCCCCATGAGCAACCAAGTTCGTCTCTTGATAAGCAAGCAGCATGCTTCACGCCAACTCAGAAGGCTGCTTTGGGGAGGCTGGATGCCCATGCGCGGCCCTTTTCGGGCTTAGCGTGGTCGAGCAGGTACATCCAATCCGACCACCGGGATGCAGACTCTAAGGGGTGTGGCTAGACCCGAGACCAGCCAGGCAGAGGTGCTGGGCTGATGTTCGGGGACGTGACCCCTGCCATTATGGTTACTGCGGGGTTACCCAGGCGCAACCAATTTCGTCTCCTGGGAAGCAAGCATCATCCTTCACGCCCACTTGGAAGGCTGCTTCTGGGAGGCTGGACCCCCACGAGCGGCCCTTTTGTGGCTTAGCGTGGTCAAGCAGGTACAGCCAATCCGACCCCCGGGCCCCAGACTCTAGGATGTGTGGCTAGACCCGAAACCAGCCGGGCAGAGAGGCGGGGCTGATGTTCGGGGACATGACCCCCGGCAGTAGGGCTATTGCAGGGGTCCCCAGGCGCAACCAAGTTCGTCTCCTGGGAAGCAAGCATCATCCTTCACGCACACTTGGAAGGCTGCTAAGGGGAGGCTGGCCCGCCACGCGCGGCCCTTTTCGGGCTTAGCATGGTCAAGCAGGTACAGCCAATCCGGCCCCCGAGCTGGAGATGCTAGGGGGCATGGCGAGACCCAAGCCCGGGCCGAGAAGAGGGGCAGGGCTGATGCTCGTGGAAGTGACCCCCGCAGTATGGCTACTGCAGGGGTCCCCAAGTGCAACCAAGTTCGTCTCCTGGGAAGCAACCAGCAGACATCACGCCCACTCGGAAGGCTGCTTTGGGGAGGCTAGACCCCCACGCGCGGCCCTTTTCAGGGTTAGCGTGGACGAGCATATACAGCCAATCTGACCAACGGGCCGCAGACTCTCGGGGGGTGTGGCTAGAACCAAGCCCGGGCCAGTAAGAGGGGCGGGGCTTACGCTCGGGGATGTGACTCCCGGTAGTATGGCTACTGCAGGGTTCCCCAGGAGCAACCAAGTTCGTCTCCTGGGAAGCAAGCAGCATCCTTCACGCCCACTTGAAAGGCTGCTTCGAGGATGCTACACCCCCACACGCTGCCCTTTTTGGGCTTAGCGTGGTACAGCAGGTACAGCCTATCCGAACCCCGGGCCCGAGATGCTAGGGGGTGTGACTAGATCCGAGCCTGGGCCGGGTAGAGGGGCGGGGCTAGCGCTAAGGGACGTGACCCACGGCAGTAGGGCTACTGCTGGGGCCACGCGGCGCAACCAAGTTTGTCTCCTGGGAAGCAAGCAGCATCCTTCACGCCCACTTGGAAGGCTGCTAAGGGGAGGCTGTACCCCCACGCTCGGCCTTTTCGGGCTTAGCGTGGTCGAGCAGGTACAGCCAATCCAACCCCGGGATGGAGGCAGAAGTGGGCGGGGCTAGATCTGAGCCCGGGCCATGTGGAGGGGCGGGACTGACGCTCCGGGATGTGACACCCGGCAGTATGGCTACTGCAGGGTTCCCCATGAGCAACCAAGTTCGTCTCCTGATAAGCAAGCAGCATGCTTCACTCCAACTCAGAAGGCTGCTTTGGGGAGGCTGGATGCCCATTTGCGGCCCTTTTCGGGCTTAGCGTGGTCGAGCAGGTACAGCCAATCCAACCCCCGGGCTGGAGACGCTATGGGGCATGGCTAGACCGGAGCCTGGGCCGGGAAGTGGGGCTGGGCTGACGCTCGGGGACGTGACCCCCGGCAGGCAGGCCTCTTTGGGGAGGCTGGACACCCACGTGCGGCCCTTTTTGGGCTTAGCGTGCTCGAGCAGGTACAGAAAATCCAACCCCCGGGCTGGAGGCGCTATGGGGCATGGCTAGACCCGAGCCTGGGCCGGGAAGTGGTGGGGGGCTAACGCTCGGGGACATGAAACCCGGCAGTAGGGCTACTGCAGGGGTCCCAAGGCGCAACCAAGTTCGTCTCCTGGGAAGCAACCAGCAGCCATCATGCCCATTTGGAAGGCTGCTAAGGCGAGGCTGGACCCCGACGCGCGGACCTTTTTGGTCTTAGCGTGCTCGAGGAGGTACAGCCAATCCAACCCCGGGATGGAGACACAAGTGGGCAGAGCTAGACCTGAGCCCGGGCCGAGGACAGGGGCGGGGCTGACACTCGGGGAT